>NC_084995.1:12588516-12701016 GCF_963854185.1 Sardina pilchardus
GGCTTGCTTAAATTCATACTGGACTCTCTATCCGACCACATAAAGATCTCGGGATACTTCGGTTTGGCTTTAGGGACCCTCTACTCACTACCACGTAAGTGTAATGTTGTTTTGAACGGTAAAATCTAACTTTCTCAAAACACATCCGAATTACATGATTTGATGTCAACTCAACGTATGTACTCCCAATCATCCGTAAATTGATCTAAAGTACATTTTACTCTGGATAATCCCTTTAACTATGTCCTCCTCATAACTGAGCCTGCTATGTGTGTGTGTGTGTGTGTGTGTGTGTGTGTGTGTGTGTGTGTGTGTGTGTGTGTGTGTGCCTCTCTGTCTCTGTCTCTGTGTATGTGTGTGTGTATGTGTGTCAGTCTGTCTGTCTGTGTGTCTTTATAAATGATGTGCGTGTGTGTCTAAGTATAAGAATGTTGTCTTGCTGGTCCTGCTATTCCCATAGAAATTTACAAAATTGTTACATTTAAAGCACTCGCACTGATTAAGTTCTGAGAGAAAAAAGCATCAATAATGATCAAACATCTTGTTTCAACTTTTTTTTTACCTTGTTTATGAATGTCGTCATTTTCTCACAAACAACAAAAATCATTATGATCATATGATATAAATGTGATCTCACAGGGCAAATATGAACCATAACATATCTAGGTAATTTAGCTAAAGTAAACATCTGATAAGTATTTTTACATAAATTGTTATGGTTGTGTTGATTATAAAGCTTAACAATGAAATACTGAACGTTATGACAGTTAGTTTAGAACCCCCAGCTCAGAAATCATGCAACTGCTCTAACAACCTTGACTGTAATTCAGTAGACAATGATTATATTACAGATAGAGGCAGACTGAAAACATAAATTATGAGGTTAGAATTTTTAAAAAGTTGCATGTATGCCTAGGAGAGGAGAGGAAAGATGCTGGAAATACAATATGGCTTTAGTTCATTGTTTACTTGTTTACCTGCCATGAAAAATACTTTCTTTTTGTGAATCTTTGTGGGACAGGGATCATCACCATTGTCACCTTCAGATCAATCTTTCAAAAACCGAGCTTCAAATATTCCCAGCCAATTAAGCCATCCCAGTAAATGTAACTCCTACATCTTCACGGATCCCACATAAAACCGCACAGTACAGAAAATGGGTGTCATAATTATTATTGATATTCAATGTCCTAAGCATAGCACCAGTCCCAATGTCTTGACAGTTCACATTCAATAGCATTTTCAAAGTCAGACTGTAATGCTATGAAAGGCCCATCTCACATGTTAGGCATGGCTGGCAGGGGGATGCTTTCATTGGATGGGCTGCAGTGTGTCATAGACGAATTCAGGTGGCGCTACTCTATGTTGACTGGGCGCCGTTGGCGCAGGTGGGTGCTTCACTGCATCATACACAGGTGTGGTTTTGTTGACTGGCTCTCTCCTCAATGGTGGCACAGCTACTGTAGGTGTTTGACAGTAGCATAGGTTATTGATTCTGTGATTGAGTTTACTGATGTTCTCCTTCCGTTCTCCCTTGCTTCCCCCTTTGGAAAGAAAAAATATTGTTTTCTGCTCTTGCTGTGTTGAAGTGTTATTACTGTACTAGCTTAACTTAATGCAAAGTGTTTCCACTTTGATTTGCCCAATTTTTTTTATAAGAACACACGGTTTTGAACACCTCAGGGTTTGTCAGAGATGTAAAGCCCTTAAACAGCAGCCAATACTCAGTATATGCGATATGTGATATCACAGCAATACAGAGGCCACAACTGAAGCATACAGATATTATTAACAGAGAGTCAATTAAGACCGCATCTCAATGCAACAGTGCACCGTTTTATAGTATGTTCGTCCTGAGAGAAGGGAAATACACTATGTTCGGATTGTGGATCTGGACTTACAGTTCATTTCTTAGGTCTCAGGTTACTCCCATGCATATGTTTTGATTCACACATTCACATTTGTACCTTTTACATTCAGTAGGCTACTTACAATATTTTTACAATTTTGATATTGAGCATATTTAGCCAATTTTTGTCATCATATTTGTATTATTGCCATGGTCTGATGATGATGATGATGACATGATGATGATGATGATGATGATGACAATGAGCAGTAAATCAGATCAGAGGGCTGTGCAATGCAGAAGTGCTTACAATTGATGGTTACATTCTGTATAGTTTGTGAAATTGATATAAATTAATATTGACAGCGGCACAAGTAGATTAAGTGTCCATACCACAAGGCAAGTCCAAGTGCCCACGTGGACCTTGGTGAGAGAGCCCACTCATTTGCTGTCACTATTCACTGTCCTATCTAAAGGCAAAAAGCCTCAGAATATACTCTACTAATATACTTAACATTAAAGTCCAAATATAATAATCAAAGTATTCTTTGCCATTCCTGTTGAACAGATCAGCATACATGACCATTCCTAAACTTACTGCTTTAAAACATTTCTGAGAAAATAGTTTAATACTCTATCTGGAAATATATTCATTGTGTCATTCCAGAACACAAATGGGGCAGTCAACCCTTTGGTATTGCAGAAGATGGATAAAAACACATACAGATGATAGAGTTACTTGCAATGTTGCATTTTGATATCTTCAGCCAGTAAAGTTTCTGTCAGTAAATACTGTAGCCATTTTTGAATACTGTTATTTATGGAATCAAATAAGACTCAAAAGTTTTGTATGTGTGTAGATGTCTCAAAGGTTTTTTATGAGTATATCTGTCTTCAAAGTATTCTAACTAGGAGACCCTCCATTCCATACCCATCCTTTTTGTTAAACAACTTTGGATATCTTGAAAGACACTATATAAATCTAAGCTATTGCCATTACAATTATCATTATTATTACTAATAGTATTACTTAAATTGTGATACACACACATACAACTTTTGAGTCTGATTTATTTCATAGTTGTAATGCAGAAATGACATACCTGGGTATTGTGGTCTGTTTATGTTCCAGTAGAAAAGTGAAATGAAAAAATAGATGAATAAATAATAATTTGTCAGTTTATGAACAGTAATGTATAATATGAAGTGAACGTGTTTTATAGACTCATGAGTAATAGAACCTATTACAGCTGTACCTCTGCTCTTGTGCCACCAATAGAGAGCAGCTACAATCAGCACTATTATCATAGCACTGATTACACAAGCTACAATTCCAAATATTGATTCTTTTGTCCACCACTGTGTATCAGTCTGTCTCTCTAGAGAGGAAACACATAAGTATGATTTACCAGTTGAACACAATATCATATATATGGCTCAGATGCGTTATGATGCTGAAATATCTTCTTACTTCTGGACAGTTGGCAGAGAAGCTCAAGCTCCAAGGAGGTCTGACTCCAGCTAACAGGGTTGCTATGGTTACAGGAGATGTTGGCATGGTTGAGAGAGATGGAGAGGAATCTGCTTCCTCCCTCCTGAGAGCAGAAGGTGCCGTTACAGCTGGAGATCAGAGATATGTTGAGTCCTGTGCAGTTTAGAGTCACATTACAGGAGTCACTGCTTGACCAGTTAGACACCACAGTCAAAGTCGGGGTTGATGCATGCTCTGTACAACACAGAAAACACACACACACACACACACACACACACACACACACACACACACACACACACACACACACACACACACACACACACACACACACACACACACACACACACACACACGCACGCATACACACAATCAAACTAAATAGACATAATCATACTCTCCTCTAATACTCTAATTACATGTATGTGAGAAATAACAATATTGCTACTCTGACAGCTTTTGATTCACTCACCCAGGACAGATATGTTGTAATCAGCCACAGTCTCTTTTGGTTTGCCATCTACATTCTTCACTCCCATGTAGCGGCCAGAGTCATTCTTCATCAGATTCCTCAGCACCAGAGACCAGTCTTCATCAAATTCTACTCTGCCTTTAAAATGTGGATGGATATAAATAGTTGTATTCCTGTATTCAGCTATAGTAATTTTGTTAACAGACCACTCAAGCGTTTTTAAGTTGTTCTTGTCCACGTGCCCGCTTATCTTCAGGGTGACCAAGTCTCCCTCTTGGACCTTCAACACCTCACATGCAGATACTGTAGAGACAAAAAAAGACACTTTGCCCCTTTTAAATGTGATACGTTTTAGGCAAGTTACATGATAACATTTCAACTTGTCATAAACAGTATAATATATATGACCTTTATGTAAAGGAATATCAACCACAACAACAACAACAACAACAACAACAACAATAATAATAACGATAATAAGCAGCTCATGAGCGTCTGTACCTGTGAGGAGGACGGCACGGAGAAAACAACGCGTCCATGTTACATACATCGTAGCGAGCGACTGTCCTCCTACATAGTCAAGGTCACACTTACAAACAGCAAGAGCAACCCACTCTCTACTGTCTACCCACTAATAGCATACCTAGACACATACACACACTCCCATAAGACATGGCCTCTACCCACCTTCACTCAGCGTTATGGCTACTGAATAACACATTGGTTATAGAACCCAACACAGGGATTAACCTCAGAATTGAAGAAGGTGACATAAGACTATTTTCTCACTTGACCAATTATTTTCTTCACAATTGTTCAGTCATCTTCACAGTTGTTCATATTTCAAAGCACATACACTGCCAAGGTTTAATGATACGATCAGAGGCTGATATTGGTTGTTTAAGAAAGTGCCTCAATACAGCTCCTTTGTCTGTCATCTTTTTAACTTTTATAATCAAATTGTAATCCCTGCACCTATAATGACATCAGATAATTAGACCCTCTGCATGGTCTATCACTGATAAAAAAAATTTAATGCTTTATTTAGCGCACTCTCTGTGTAGCAAACTGCCACTTAGATCTGAGATTTTATATGAAGTGCAGCTAAACGCACCTTGAATTCCAACTTAACCAATGGCTGGCCAGGTTATGCGCTTCAAGGGTTTTGGGGCAACTAACTGCTCTACTAACTAAACTAAACCAGACCAGACCAAGTTGCCTCCAACAGCAGGAAACCAGCCCACCTGTTGTCACGTACACCACAGGTGAGATCTCACAGGCCATGCTGTATGTCTTGTCCTCTCATGCACAGAGAACACACTCTGCCCACAGACACATCTAGAACCGTCTCTCATCCTCCTCTGCATGCAGATTGACACGTAGGCCAGATGAGAAGCTACAGTGTACCACAGCTTTGTATTTACACTCTGAGGATACAGTGCCGTTGTGCTGATGATAGATTGCTACTGTGCTACACACTGTGACAAGAAAAAAATGGCCTTGTGTGATTAACAGTCAGTGTTGTGCATGAACGAGTTCAAAAGAACACGTTCATTGAACACGTTAATTTTTTGGTGAACTTCAAACTGAACGCAACACTTTTATCTAGATGTAGGGTCTGGGAACTCACCAAAGGCAGGGCTCAATCGGACAGGTGGGATAGTGGTTGTCTTTCAAATTCCTTCTCCATGCAAAAGGATAGTGCAACCAATCATATTCTTGTTTTCAAATCAGTTCAATTCAATTTAAAAAAACTTTATTTATCCCAGAGGGACAATTTTTCCATGCAGGCATAGTGACATATAAGACATATTGTACAAGACAGGACAAAGGAGAACAGGACAGACAGGTGTGTGTGTGTGTGTGTGTGTGTGTGTGTGTAGGGGGGGTTAGTCCCAGGAGAGGGAAGAGGAGGGGGCTGGGAGCATATTCAAGTTCAAAAGGCGAATAGCCTCAAAGGTAAAGGTAGCCTTCCTCCTGTTAGTCCTAGCAAGAGGAGAGCGCAAACGCCTGCCAGAGCATGGGTAGAGTCTTCTAAGATAGAGTTGGTTTTCCATAGTTTTGCCTTATCATGCAGTGATGTCAGTGACTGAAGAAGATGGCCAATAATTATGACCGCCGCATATAGTTGTTGTCAAAGTTTTTTTTTTTTCTCCGTCATCGATTCTGAATTTTCCGTCAACGATTCCCGGGACACCGTAACACCGGGGCACATGAAACTTGGTGGGCATGTAGCCCCAGTAGACTTCTGCGGAAAAAAATGCGTTTCGTCCCTGGGGGTCACTCCACCTCCGCGCTGCCCCCGCCCGAAGCCCAAAAAAATCAGTTTTTCCTACATAACTACCTGAACCGTGGCACCGAGGATGACAAAATGTTTATGGTATGTTGGTCTCAAGAGCTCGCATCAACTTAGCTTATAACCAGTCATTTGTGATTTGCACCCCCATGGTAAAAATTTAAAATGCAATGTAATATTGCTTTAATTGCCCCTATCTTCAGAGGAGATGTTATGAACTGCACCAAATTTCATGTGTATGATTAACCTGACATCCTTTGGGAGAATGCCAAATTTTGTGGAATTTCATCTATGGTGGGCTATAAAATAAATGGATTTATGTGTACATTCAGGAATGTATACCCATCGGCCTGTAGATGGTGGTATTAAGCGAAGGGTTGCTCTGGGTGCTGGATGCTACGGTCATACACACACACACACACACACACACACACACACACACACACACACACACACACAAACATGCAGGAACACACACACACACACACACACACACACACACAAACACAGACAAGCACAGGCACACATACACACACACACACACACACACATAAATGCACACACACAGACACATACCTACACACACACACCAGCACACACACACACATGTACATAAAAAATGACATGAACACATGCACAAACACGCCCACACGCATGCACACACACACACCCTCACACATACACATCTTTGAATACGTTTTGTGAGATGCAGCACTGTGTGAGACCACTGGAGCTGAGAAGTGAGTTTGTGTGTGTGATGTACTATAGCCTGTGTGTGTGTGTGTGTGTGGGTGGGTGGGTGCATTTCTGTGTGCCCGTGTGTGTGTTTGCATGTGTGTATACAGTATGTGTGTTTGGTCATGTTCTGTGTGTATTCTGTGTGTGTTATCTTCCTTTCTCTTTCTCCCTCTCTGTCTGTGTATGTGTGTGTTCTGTGTCATCTTGTGTGTTCTCTCTTTCTCTCTCTGTGGGTGTATCTGTGTGTGCCTGTGTGTGTATGTGTGCGTGTGCACGTACTCACATGTGTGTGTGTGAGTGTGTGCCTGTGTGCGTGTGCGTGTGTGATCTGGGCCCGTATTCACAAAGCATTTTATCTTACCACTAAGAGTACTCCTAAATCGCGCTAGAAGATTTTAGTTAGGAGTTTTCCATTAAAAGTTATTCACAAAGCCTTTCAGACCTACTTTTAGTAAGGAGAAACGCCCACTCCTAAACTAAAAGTGAGTCTTCGTTGCTATGGTTGACGTCATTACTCATGCACGAGCTTGATGAAAGTGACCACCTTGATTGGCTGGTGATTATAACGCGGGAATGATGGCAAACCTCCCCTACAATGACGAGTTGAGTGACAGGTGTTAGGTCTTAGCTGGTGAGAATGCGTGCGCTATGTCGGGCTGTGAAGGATGGAAGATGATGAATAAATAGACATAGCCTTAATGAATAAAGAGTAAAGCAAGCCTAGGCTTAATGAAACACTATGGACTGGAGCAGTATATTTGCAACGTTTTAAATTAATCTGTATGAAAACACGTAGCCTATATTTGCAAAGAGAAGCGATTTAATTTAATTAGGCACAATAAGACGTTACATTTAGTTTACATGCAATGGTGGTTTTGGTTGTCGGTGACATTATTGCATTTGCATCCTTGCAATGCACATTTATTCCCTTGCATGACAGCGAGCTCCTGCACTGCACGGTCATTTCAAAACATCGCGACGTGAAATGCCACTAAAAGCGGGTTGTGAATAGGTCTTAGTGAGTTAGAAGTCCTCTCGAGTTCTTTTACGCTGTCCTAGACTTAGGAGCTACTTTTAGGCTTAGAATGCTTTGTGAATAACTTTTAGTGAAAAAAATTAGGAGTCATAAAGTTAGGAGTGACACGCCCATTATTTTTAGGAGTTCCTCTCTAAATTCGCCAGTTAGGAGCTACTTTTAGCCCTAAAATTCTTTGTGAATACGGGCCCTGATATTGGAGTGACAGTGACGGCAGAGAACATAGTGAACATATACACAGACACATAAAACACACACACACACACACACACACACGCAGACAAGCAGACACACACAAGCAGACACACACACACACACTCATAGACAGAAGCAATCATGCACAAAAGCAAGCGCACACATGCACACTCATTTACATACATAAAAGTTGCAGTAGGGGATGGAGTAGGCGATGGAAACAAAAGCTTGATTGATATTTGCGGAGAGAATGTGCAGGACTGAGCGGCGGTCATATTGTGTATCGCTTTGCGGTACATCTAGTTTCTTCCATTGTATGAAATTGTATTGATACAAAAGAAAATGATGAAAGGTACAAACCATTTAAGTTGTAAAGGTGTATAAAATAAAATATACACAACCACCAAAATCAATATAAATAAAGCATTTTGCATTTTAGAAGTTAGCAAGGCTTGCTATCATCACTCTATCTCTTTATTATTATGCAAGGGAAGTATCTGGAATGAGCCAATTTCACAGTGTCCAGGGCCCGTATTCACAAAGCATTTTATGCCTAAAAGTAGCTCCTAAGTCTAGGACAGCTTAAAAGAAGTCGAGAGGACTCCTAACTCAGTAAGACCTATTCACAAACCGCTTTTAGTGGCATTTCATGTCGCAATGTAGTGAAATGACCGTGCGGTTACAGGAGCTGTCATGCAAGGGAATCATTGTGCATTGCAACTAAGAGATGCAATAACGCCACCGACAATCAAAAAACCACCACTGCATGTGTGACCAACTGTACATGGGTGGTTGACGTTTTAGGCCGAAAAAAAGTTTTTGAAAAAAAATTCAGATATTATGCATGGAAATCACTTAGTTATGTTGTACTGACTCTCCCATTCCCAAAATATGTATGATCTTTTAGAATTTGTATTGGAATTCATATTTATTCACTAATGTCTTGTGTTAGTGACTAAAATTATCATATGGTGTGACATGAAAGTTATTGTGTGTAAAACTATGATGGAGTATATATTTTTTATGTGAGTCAGTGTATCATAATCTTCTATCTTTACTTCATCAAGATCTAGCATTTCCTTGTGGAAATGTATTATATTTTACAGTATATTTATTCATCAATACACAAAGTAAGGCATTTGTCCCAAATCTTTCAATAAACTTCATATTAATTTGGACATATCTTGATACAAAAGAAATGAAATGCATACAATGTTTGCTGACCCTATTTCCTATCTGTTACATTCAGATTTGTATGATTTAGACTCCGAAAGCCTTTTTATTTTCATAATTTCTTGATGTTTCTTGATGTCACACCAAATGATATGGTGTCACACCATATGATAAATTACACCAAATAACAATCTGTTCACGCAAAAATGTGAATATATGCATTTCACAAACAATAAATCACAGTTTAAGACAAATATATCACATAAAGGATCACTGTTAAAAACTCAGAACTTGGTAAAACAGAATTCCACCAGATATTGTATAGCACTTGGGTAATAGGTGCCACATTTTAAATAATAAATGTTAACAAAATGTTAAATATGTTTAAATATGTATAACACTAAACTATTAATTAAACATATGTTTGAAAAAAACATTATTTATGTAGGAAAATACAGATTATATCATATAGTGTGACAAATAAATCATATGGTGTGACAGCAAAACCCCATCACACCATATGATATGGGGTCACTCCATATGAGGTTTCATGCACTTAGCAGAACAATGAGTCTTGAGGCTACATGCTAGGACCAAAATCATATGCTCACTTTAACATGGTAACATAGATGTAAAGGTAATTTTGACCAAAAAACTATTTACTTTTGAAATTTTCCTGAAAAATGGGTCACACCAAAAGACAGCGAAAAGTGGAACTGAGATAGGAGTGCTGGAAATACTTGATTTATTGAAAGAATTATGAGAGATAACTCAACACGTAAACTTTCAATGTCCTTCTGAGAAGTTATTATACTTCCTGAATGAGGAAGGACCCCCTATCCCTAAAGGTCTCCACACAATTGCACATTTAAAAAACATAATTTAGGGTCACACCATATGATATTGATTTTTGGGACAAAATGTTTTTGTTTATGGCTTGTTCAAAAATATTATGCCTGGACTTTAAACACTACAGACTTACAAGTAGACATCTTTAGTATTCATTGTATTTAAGTAATGGGAAAATATGTTAATTAAAAAATAAATTATTCAAAATCAAACTTTATGAAATGGGCTCGGGACAGTCACGCCATATGAGCTTTTCCTGGTTTGGCTGAAAATTTTGAGAAATAGGAATATGACTGGCATGAATGGTCCATATGTTCATATAAAGCAGGTTTTTCTGAACAATATAACCACATTTATTTGCAGATTAGACATTTCTTTACTTCAGTTTGACACTCTGGACCAAAAAAAGGCCATGTCATGTCAACCACCCACATACAGTATTGGGTATTGGCTCTAGAAAAGTGCACGACTACGCCACTTGGGGCCTTTCACACCAAGATATGTTGTAAACCCATGTATGTTTGCTAAGACACACAGATAAGAGAAGTAAGGACAGAGACGTGATTCCAGTACAAAAATAAAGAAGATTTATTGTTACAAAAGTCACTAAAAAGGGCAGTTGGTACGTATTAAGTCAGGCACCGGAGTGCGCACACACTGGGCAAACAGCAAGGGGGGGAATGGTAATGGCTGCCACCAGGGGTATCGCTGTATGGGGGAGTAGCTGGGGAGAGATAGCTAGTTAGCTGGTGGGGGCAGTTACCTGTCCTGGGAGAAGCGTGAGGCAGTCACAACACTCGTGCTCTTGGTTCCGGTGCCTATTCACACAGACACATACACACACACACACACACGCATAGGCACAACTACTGCAATAATGTGATCACAGCAAATGGTGAGGTGCACGTTACCACTACAAAAATACTGTGAGCAGTGCGCGAAGAGGAGGACTCAGATCCGGCGACCTGCCCCGTGAGCAGCTTCACTATTACTCTGGAAGAGAGACAGGGTAGAATAGGAGGGTTAGCACTCAGGACTAACAGACAATGGAGCAAGCTGAATATAGGGGTCTCACACTAGTAGCAATACTGGGGCAGCCAGTACCATTATGCCCTATCGCCGTGAAGGGAAGAGGGGAAACTGAAGGCTATAAGTCAAAGCCAAGTCAAATAATACAAAATTAAACCAACTCAAGGAAACAAAACAAACATGGGCAAAAGCTACTTGACAATAAATTTACACTAGGCAAAACAGCAGTGGCAACTGGTTCTGAAGACACACAAAACAGTCAGTCAGCCATACATGATAAATACACAACCAGCATACAGCAGTTTCAATCGCCAGGACTTAAGTCATGCACAGTAAACATTATTGCACTTTACCTCGGTGTATTATAAACCCAAACACAATCTGGCAAGGGGACCCCTGGTTCACGTCACACCAAGCCTGCTTAACACAGCTACACATAAGCATAATCAGACAGTATTTACATCATGAACAAGAACATGGTTGACTCACATGGTTTTACTCAATGCTAAAGAGGCAATATTCCCGTGTAGCTAAAATACATACAGAGTGGCAGAGTTTACAAACAAATATTGTTCCCACTAACGAGAGTTACACAGATCAATTTACCTTTGTTGGCTAGGTTACCTTGGGCAACAGTGCAGTTCGTACGTTGAGCGTCTTTCACCCGAGACCTACGTTACAATATGGCTATTAAGAGTAGGCCTACACACAAACTCATGACCAGGGTAGGCTAGCGTTAATCCAAAAAGTAATAAAACATTGTGCAAATACCTTCAGTAGCAGATCAGTCGCTACTCGGAAGCGTCTGGCGACAGTAGGACACCTGTTGCCCACAGTTTAACATTAGACAAACGAATAAACAGTTGTATGATAATGTAGCGGATGAGGCAATGACACATACCTTTTACGGATAACACCAGGAACAAAGTGTATGAAGCGGCTGCAGAGTTTTGCGAAAACCAGGGATCTCTGTGGGCCTACCTGTCAGTCTGCCACTTTATAGAAAGTGGTATTGCCGCTAATGAATGACTAGCCACTTAGAAGCTAACTGGAGGGTGTGACGAAAGGTAGAAGAGCTACGGTGGCAGCAGGGGGACAAACGTAATACCGCAGTGAGTCTGCTGGTTACACATGTAAACTAAATGTAACGTGTCGTTGTAGGGCTAAATTAAATTAAATTGTTTATCCTCTTCGCGAATGTAGGCTTCATGCTTTCATACAGATTCATTTAAACCATGATGCAAATATAGGCTACTGTTCCAGTCCGTGTTTCATTATGCTCCTAGGCTATTTGCTTTAGCCTACTCTTTATTAATTTAGGCTAAGCCCATTTATTCATCATCTTCCATCCTTCACAGTCCAACATAGCGCACGCATTCTCACCAGCTAAGACCTGACACCTGTCACTCAACTCGTCATCGTAGGGGAGGTTTTTGCCATCATTCCCGCGTTATAATCACCAGCCAATCAAGGTGGTCACTTTCATCAAGCTTGTGCATGAGTAATGACGTCAACCATAGCAACGAAGACTCACTTTTAGTTTAGGAGTGGGCGTTTCTCCTTACTAAAAGTAGGTCTGAAAGGCTTTGTGAATAACTTTTAAGGGAAAACTCCTAACTAAAATCTTCTAGCGCGATTTAGGAGTACTCTTAGTGGTAAGATAAAATGCTTTGTGAATACGGACCCAGGTGTCTGGCCTAGTTGATGTTAATGATGCCTTCATATCATCTAGACTTGATTACTGCAACTCATTGTATGTAGGTTTAACTAAGTCAACCCTGCACAGACTCCAGATTGTCCAAAATGCTGCAGCAAGATTGCTAACGGGATCTAAGAAACATGACCACATTACACCTGTGTTGGCTAAACTTCACTGGCTCCCTGTTGAACAAAGAATTAATTTTAAAATTCTGCTCTTTGTTTACAAAGCCTTACATTAGCACCTCAATACATCTGTGATCTCTTAATTCCTTACTGTCCTCCTAGACCTCTTCGTTCTTCCTCACAATGTCTTCTTTCTATTCCCTCTGCTTCACTTAAATCCAAAGGTGACAGAGCTTTTTCTGTCTATGCCCCCCAACTCTGGAATAGCCTTCCTGATACTATCAAATCTTGCCCCACTATTACTAGCTTTAAATCCAACTTAAAGACTTACCTCTTCTCCCTAGCTTTTAACACTCCCTGACCTCTCCACCTCTCCCTCAAATGTTTCCTTTTTGTTTATCTCCACTGTTGTGTTAACTTCTTAACTTTTCCTTAATTTCTTATTTGTTTTTATTTTTTAGTTTCAATGTTTCATTAATATTATCACAAGGCCCATCCTTTTGCCTACTAATATTGTATTATTATTATTATTATTATTATTTTGTTCTATGTAAAGCACTTTGGTGCAATGCTGTTGCTTTTAAATGTGCTATATAAATAAAATTTGACTTGACTTGACTTGACTTGACTTAAGGTAAAACATCTTCCTGTTTCTGTCTTTCCTAGGCTGAGCTGTTCCAGAGGAAGTTAGTTTACACAGTGGCGACATCGTGTGAGATAGGCTCATAGAGTGGAAAAACTTTTCAAATTGAAATTCAAATAGAGAGTAGAATGATACATTGACAATTGTTTTCATGCATGTCTACTGTTTAATGTCCAAATTACACTCATTCAATGTAAAATAAATAAAGCAAGCACTCAACAGTTTCTTTTACTTTTTTAATTGCCTCAAATGCTTGCTTTATTTATTTTCAAAGTCTTTGATTTATTATCAAGTAAGTTTAAGCACCCAGCGTGCTTCTTTACTCATTCACCGTAAGACATGGGTATACTTACATTAGTTCTACCCCATACTAATGTACAATAATCCACAGGTTAGACACAAACACAGGAAATACAGTAAATGAGACTAGACTCCAGACCTCAATGCCAATGTCTGTGTTCCTCCTTTTGGCCAGTGGGTAACAGTACAGTTTAAGATAATACAGTAAGATAGAGCAGATATCTTTTTACAGAGGCAATACACTTTGTTATGGATAGTATGGTCTCTAGTCATCAGAAAAAAAGGAAGGAGGAAGAGCTGTGGCCTACTGGTTACAGTAGGACTTCAAGCTTGTAACTCTGCATTTTACCCATTCAAGAGTAGATTACACACATGCATACATTCATACATACATGGAGCAGTCAACTCATTTAGGAGCACACACACACACCTACACACACACACACACACACACACACACACACACACACACACACACCGCAGTGGGCAGCCCTTAATCCAGCAGCCAGGGAGCAGTTGGGGGGTATGCGCCTTGGTTCTTGCTGTGATTACCCATTTTAAGTAATTTCAATTAAATTGTTTACATTAAGTTTACATGACATAATTTATGTAATTTCCTTGACAGTAGCCCAGTTTACATGGACACTTCTATTCCGATTAGAAATGGAAAAACAGCTCAATTGGAATAAAAAACGTCATATAAACACCTCAATCGGAATGAAAATCCTGATCCGATCAGAATTGTAATCGGAATAGTAGAGGTGGTGTAGTCCGTTCCTATACCGAATGAACGATCATGTATACGGTCATTCGGATTGACCATATATCTTCCCAATGAAAAGTAGCAAACAACGGCTATCCCGATCAAAGATTCTAAAGCGCCTAAAAGCGTCTGATCGGAATAGAAAGTAGCCCGTGTAAACAGACGGCGCAAAAATGTTCAATCGGAATAGTTTAATCGGAATGACAAAAAACTGTTCATGTAAACGTTGCTAGTGGCACACGCACATCACAATATAGACTGGAGCTGTGGTTGTGTTGACTGGTTCTCTCCTTGACGATGGCACAGGTACCTGACAGTAGCATATTAGACGGGAGTTGTAGGTAAGTTAAAGGTGACATAGAATGGAAATCATTTTTTTCTTGGTGTTCATGAATTATGAGAGGTTGTGCATAAACAAAGAGCTATCATGAACATGAGGCATGGTTGTGCCCTCCTTCATATGAAAATCTTGAAATTAGAAATAGACACTAAAAAATGCTTGTGATGTCAGACATTGCAAAGCCATTGAAGTTCAATTGGGGTTGCCAAAGAGGGCGCCAATTAGTCAAACAGACCATTTCAATACCCAGCCTAAATATATGGTTTTAATTAGTCTTGTAAAATTGCAATTGAGTTTATTTTTTTAAATCAAAGTTGAATATACTATTTTAAAGCAACACCATGTAAGTTTTGCTCTCGGGGTCCCCCTACAGTTGGGAAACGGCAATTTCTTCTACATGTCGTAAAATCTGTCACGGTTACACCAGAAGCAAGTTAGACATAGCGTACAGTAGCCTATAGGCTAGATTGAGGCTGCACATTAAATATTAAATTATGTGGTAGCCTACTACGATACCAGTTGTGATACATTTGTAAAACTAGGCTTTCAGCTCAGGTATGTGCACGTTCTCGGTATTGGGATGATGTTGGTTATTGTTGGTCATTACTTATTTTTTAAAAAAACAAAACGATTACGATATTTATGAGCAATAGCCTAATCTAGGGTGGTCATTTTTAGTGTCTTTATAACATAAAAAAAAAAATCGATGGTCACCAGATATTGTATTCTATGGTATTCACGTCCATAGTGTCGTATATTTGCACGCCCAAAATGTTTGGAGAGGCAGAGCTCTTATAATATGATGACAGAATCTTACACGTGATAACTTTGTTTTTCAAGATAATTGTTTGGTCAGTAGCCTTTAGGCGGTAGATTTACACGTTGAGCTATAACTAGCACACATAACCAGCTCCCGTGCAGTTTGGTTGGCAGCATGATGACACTAGAATCTAGTGACTAGATGACAGAGCTAGGATACACGTGCTTTTGTTGATAAGCCGATTTCTGCAGGAGTTCTCACGTCTTGGGCAAACTCGGACTGCCTGCGTTGCGTGTGAAATGTATAGCTATTCCAGGTAGCCTAGCCCATAGCATGCATTTCAGCATATCATCATATGAATATAATTCCATGGGTTTTATTTTTTTCAAACGCCAAAAGATCACGTAGCTCATGTTTATAAGGCACCAACTGTCTATTCAACGCTCGCACAGAATTTGAGGAAGTGGTGGGGGAAGTGGGCCCTATATGCCGTAAAGCAGTCGAATTTTGTAGTTCTTTGGTTCGTACCGGTTCGTACCCGAACCCCAAAAGGTTGAAAAACTCCATGGTGTTGCTTTAACATCAGAAAACACAGTGCAATACTAAATTCATTCATTCTATGTCCTCATGGCTTTCTCCTTGGCGGTGGCACAAGTAGGTACATCACAGTAGTATAGGTGATTGGAGCTGTGGTAAAGTTGACTGGCTCTCTCTTTGCATCTTTCCTTGCCTCTTCCTTTGGAAAGAAAAACATATATTATTTTCTGCTCTTGTAGTACTGAATTAGGAGGCACAGTATAAATACTGTTTACAGTAGGCTATGATAGAACAGATGAAGTTTTACAGTATTGCTTACCGTAAAGAAAATATCCATGAAACACACAAGAGCATTCTGAACAAAAAATAACAGCAAAAAGCCCAAATAAAAAGGGGGAAACTAAAAAAGGCACAAAATTACTTCATCTGATATTTATTTATTCTCACCAGCCTTTCTTAAAGGCCTAGGTTGATTACATGACCAATGGTAGGGCACAAATTTCATCACTGACTACTGTTCTTGCAGCCCTTGGAATGCCACGACCACACATTCTTACACCTCTACCTTGCCCTCTCCTTGGGCCTACTCTTCTCCCTGGCCCTGCTCCTCTCACTGCTCCTGCACCTCTCACTGCATCTCTCACTGTAGTCCATGGGCCAGAGCAGAAGTTGGGCTCACCAAAGGTGGCAAAATCTATCAATGATTTTCTTAATCCTCTATGTCTGAAAGATATGTTTTGGTATGATAACCTTTTCTAAGTGGTAGCTTAGTTGTATTTTTACTGGCTTTTATACCCATACCCAGTACAATTCACAATACACGCCTATGTGTAGGTATAGGTGTAGCCTATACAAGTGTGTGGGATGATGGGATATGTCTTAATCCATGTTATATCACATGTAGATGCCATAGGCTTTTAGAAAATATATAGTTTAGATGGATTATATAGCTTTTCATGAATCACATAGGCTAAAATGTATCAGTCGTACACTTTTTCACCTACATAATATAGGATTAGATTGATGCAAAGGACTGAAAGTGGGTGGGTCAAATCCCAACTCCTGCTATATCACATCTAGAGAGTATGGGCTTTTAGAAAATGTATGGGTTAGATAGCTGAATACACTTTACACAGCTACTTTAGACCCATAATCAATAGCTGTCCATTGAAAATCAATGCATTTCAATGTAATGCAAAATACATTACAGCTATGGTATAGTGATATGGAGGAAGTTGGGAGATATCTCAATGCACATTTTTTTATCACATCTAGAGTATATAGACATCTCAGAAAAATATATTTTAGGGTAATTAACCAGTTTTCTTTAATGATACCAGAACTATAATGATCGGATATGCCATGATATTTCAATTCATGTAGATCCTGCATAACTATTCGGCCTAAATTCAGTTTTTTATTTGCGTTATGACTCAGATGTGTGAGAATGAGTAAGGATATGACCAATGACTAGGCTACTAGACTACTACTGAAAGACTAGACATAACTAGATGTACCGCAAAGCGATACACAATATGACCGCCGCTCAGTCCTGCACATTCTCTCCGCAAATATCAATCACGCTTGTGTTTCCATCGCCTACTCCATCCCTACTGCAACCTTTATGTATGTAAATGAGTGTGTGCATGTGTGCGCTTGCTTTTGTGTATGAGTGCTTCTCTGTCTAGTGTGAGTGTGTCTGCTTGTGTGTGTGTTTAATGTGTCTCTGAGTATATGTTCACTGTGTTCTCTGCCGTCACTGTCACTCCAATATCAGATAACACACACACACACACACTCACATGCGCGCGTGTGCACACACACACACACACACACACACACACACAAACACACATACACAGGCACACACTCACACACACACACTCGCACACACACACACACACACACACACAAACACACACACACAGGCACACCCAGAGAGAGAGAGAGAGAAAGAGAGAACACACACAGAATACACACAGATAACACAGACACAGAGAGAGAGAGAGAGAGAGAAAGAAAGAGAACACACACAGAACATGCACATACACACATATACACACATGCAAACACACAGATGGGCACACAGAAACGCACCCACACACTATAGTACATCACACACACACTCACTTCTCAGCTCCGGTGGTCTCACAAAATGTACTCAAAGATGTGTGTGTGTGTGTGTGTAGGTGTGTGTGTGTGTGTGTGTAAGGGTGTATGTGTGCATGCGTGTGGGCGTGTTTGTGCATGTGTTTGTATAATGTTTTATGTACATGTGTGTATGTAGTGGTGCGTGTGTGTGTAGGTATGTGTGTGTGTGTGTGTGTGTGTGTATTTATGTGTGTGTGTGTGTGTGTGTGTGTGTGTGTGTGTGTGTGTTCCTGCATGTTTGTTGCACCCAGAGCAACCATTCTCTTTTAAAACATATTTGGAAACTAGTTGATTAAAGGTTTCTAATGGTGTCACTTATATGTTTCTAGGACAAAAACTAGCAGAGATTGAGATGTTTGGAACAGTTTTTGAAATCCCCAGGGGGGGATTTAGACTCCAGATAATACCACCATCTACTGGCCGATGGGTATACAGTCCTGAATGTACACATAAATCCATTTATTTTATAGCCCCCCATGGATGAAATTCCACAAAACTTGGCTTACTCCCAGAGGGTGTCAGGTTAATCATACACATGAAATTTGGTGCAGTTCATAGCATCTCATCTGAAGATATGGGCAATTAAAGCAATATTACATTGCATTTTCAATTTTTACGATGGGGGGGCAAATCACAAATGACTGGTTATAAGCTAAAAAAGAAAAAAAGAAAAAAGAAAAAAAAAAAAAAAAACTTTGACAACAACTATATGACCGCTTCGCTAGCTACGCTAGCGGCGGTCATAATAACCCCACCGGCCCAAGTAAGGTCCTAACATCATTATCAAGCAATGATGCCTGCTGTAAACTGTAAAAGTAGGCTGCTATACTTCAGTTGGTAAGTGAATTTATTTGAATTTGGAATTTACAGTGGCAGAATACTGATGATGAACAGTCAAATCCACAGTCAGATCCACAGCTCAAGCCACTGTATTGCACTCTCACTCTCTTTCTCTCTTCCTCACATATACTCACACATACTTCATATATACAAACACATTCTCTCTCACTCACACACACATACACTGTTGCTGAGTAAGAAAAGGCCTCATTTCAGCACATCATTGATTCTCTGTTGCTTTCAGGTTGCAGATTGTTGTACTGTACATCCAAGAATAGAGAAGACATAGAGAGAGGGAGAGAGAGAGAGGGAATATTGCAGATTGTTGTACTGTACATCCCAGAATAGAGAAGACATAGAGAGAGGGACTATATATGTGAAGTGTGTTTTGTATGTGTGTGTCGTGTGTGTGAGTGAGTGAGTGAGTGAGTGAGTGAGTGAGTGAGTGTGTGCATGTGAGGGAGAGAAACGCTATGAAATGATCAACTACACTAGAGCTATCAATTAGAATTTGGATACATTTTTTCCAAAGCATAATTGCACCAATCGCACTATATGGTTCTGAGGTGTGGGGTCCAGTAACACACAATGAATTTCCCAAAGTAGACAAACACCCAACTGAAGCCCTGCATGCAGAGTTCTGTAAAAGCATCCTCCGAGTACAGAGGCAATCTCCAAACAATGCATGCAGGGCAGAATTAGGTCAGTACCCACTTATTATTACTATTCAGAAAAGAGCCCTTACATTTGGGCAATATTTAAAATTAGCAACCCCCTTTCACTCCACTATTTAGCCCTGAAATGCCAAGAACAAAATATAGAAAAGAGTGCACTAAGCCAACTTGTCCTATAGACTCCGTGACATAACTCCAACCAACATCTCTCAGTCTCAGGACAACTTTATTGTCAGAAAAATTGGACCCAACCAAATTATAAACACTGAAAAGGAAGAATACATTACATATTGGAAAGAAGTCACCAAAACACAATTACAATGCTATTTGGCCCTCAAACATGAATATACAACAGCTACTTACCTGTGCACAGTAAAAGACCCTAAACTCAGGAAAACATTGACAATGTACAGACTCAGTGAACACAATCTTGCCATAGAAAAAGGCAGACGCAGGCAAACCTGGCTGGCCAGAGAGGAAAGATTGTGCCCACACTGCACTTTGGGGGTCATATAAACAGAATTCACAAAATATGAAGAAATTAGGAAATCCTCAAATTTAGTTCAGCCATTCCTGAATTCCCAACATTTACAAATGAGAGAACATGTTTTGTGTATGTGAGGAAGAGAGAGAGAGAGCAATACTGTGGCTTGACTCTATCATCAGTATTCTGCCAGTCAAACTTCCAAATTCAAATAAATTCAGTTACGAACTGCCTTCTCTCCACTGGATGCCGACCAAGTTGAAAAACTGGTCACCTCAGCTAAGACATCAACCAGCAGTCTTTACCCAATGCCCACCACCCTGGTCAAGGCCTGTCTTCCCATTCTCCGTCAGTTGAAAACATCATAAATGCATCTCTTGTCTCTGGTGTGGTACCATCCAGCTTCAAAATGGCAGCAGGCATCCCCACTCTCAAGATGCCAGGCTCAGACCCTGATGACCCCAACAACTATCGTCCAATCTCCAACCTCCCTTTCATCAGTATCCTGGAAAGAGCAGTGGTTGCCCAGCTTCAACATCACTTGTCCCACCATGAGCTCTTTGAACCTCTCCAATCTGATTTCAGGATCCACCATTACTGATGCTGCCGACACCATCCTCATCCTCCTTGACTTTTCTGCAGCTTTTGACACAGTTTCCCATCCTTCTCCATTGCTTTTCTGAGCTCATCAGCCTTAGTGGCACAACACTGCCCTGGTTCACCGGCCGGACACAATTAATCACTCTCAATGGCTCCTACTAAATGGCCATCAACCATGGCATACCCCAGGGCTCTGTGCTTGGTCCTCTGCTGTTCACCATTTACATGTTGCCCCTAGGTCATATTATCCGTAAACATGGACTCATCTTCCACTCCTATGCCGATGACACTCAACTTTATATCAGCACAAACCTCTCCTCCCATCTCCCACCCACACAACTTGTCAACTGGCAGCGGGATGTCAAATCATGGATGACCACAAACCTACTCAAACTCAACAGTAATAAGACAGAGGTTATGGTGGTGGCCCCTGCACCACTGCTCAGAAAAATTGGAGACCTGGCCATGGTCGTGGATGGCTGCTACACTTCCCCATCTACCGAGGAGCACAACCTGGGTGTTATCCTACTCCACTCTCTCCTTCGGGTCCCACATGAACAATGTCATCAAGTTCTTCTACCACCTCAGAAGCATCTCACTCCGGCTTTCGCTCACACATTCAGTAACAGAGACACTCATCCATGCCTTCATCACCTCCCGCCTGGACTACTTAGCAGACACCAGTATGTCCAGAACTCAGCTGCCAGGGTTCTAACCCACACAAAGCCCTGGCAGCATATCACTCCCATCCTCCAACAGCTCCATTGGTTGCCAGTCAAGTCACACACTGCCTACAAGATCCTCCTGCTCACATACAAATCTCTCCATGGACTCTCACCTCACAGATCTCCTGCACCCCATCCCCTACACTCAGTCACGTTCCCTGCGGTCCTCTAACAAGGACCTGCTGGCCACCCCCCGCACCAGGTTGCGGACTTTTGGGGACAGGGCTTTCTCTGTCAATGCTCGCGCACTCTGGAATACTCCTCCACTCCATGTCTGTTCTGCCCCGTCCCTGCCCATATTCAAAAAGCACCTGAAAACATTTATTTACATTTATTAAGTCCTTTGACCCTTAACCCCTCTCCCAAATTTTTAAGCAACCTTGGGTACCATGAAAGGCGCTATATAAATCCAAGTTATTATTATTAGTAGTAATAGTAGTAGTAGTAGTAGTACTGTATAACTGAAACTGCTCTCTCATACATAGGCTACATCTCTGAATATTATTTTTGTCCTTTCTATTGTTCATGCACAAATTGGAAGTCTACAGCTTAAACTGGCTACATCTATTGAGTACGGTTTACAGCAGACATCATTACTTGATAATGATGTTAGTACCTTACTTGGGCCGGTTGGGTTATTAGTCTTTCACAAGTAGCCTAGTCATTGGTCATATCCTTACTCTTTCTCACACATCTGAGTCATAGCGCAAATAAAAATAAACAGGACTCACCTTATGCCCTATTTGTACAACAAAGTATAAAGGTAAAAAGGTGTAATCTGTTTTTGACGCTACAACAGCCATTGTTGTTCTGTAGCCTGACTGTACTGCTTCCACACACTGACCCAGCAAACACCAACACACTCTAACAATTCTAAAGTTGGCGGTTTACATTTCTACTGTAGAATGTTCAGAAAAGAAATCTTCTTCCAGACAAATTGAAAAAGCAGAATTTAGGCCCAATACTTATGTAGGACCTACATGCACTCTCTTTCGAATTGAAATATCATGGCATATACGATCATTATAGTTCTGGTATCATTAAAGAAAACAGGTTAATTACCCTAAAATATATTTTTCTGAGATGTCTATATACTCTAGATGTGATAAAAATGTGTATTGAGATATCTCCCAACTTCCTCCATATCACTATACCCTAGCTGTAATGTATTTTGCATTACATTGAAATGCATTGATTTTCAATGGACAGCTATTGGTTATGGGTCTAAAATAGCTGTGTAAAGTATATTCAGCTATCTAACCCATACATTTTCTAAAAGCCCATACTCTCTAGATGTGATATAGCAAGAGTTGGGATTTGACCCACCCACTTTCAGTCCTTTGCCTCTATCTAATCCTATATTATGTAGGTGAAAAAGTGTATGACGGATACATTTTAGCCTATGTGATTCATGAAAAGCTATATAATCCATCTAAACTATATATTTTCTAAAAGCCTATGGCATCTACATGTGATATAACATGGATTAAGACATGTCCCACCTTCCTCCAGACTTTGAGGCACCCACATCTGTACATAGGCTTGTATTGTATAATTTACTGTGTGCATGTATAAAAGCTAGGAAAAATACAACTAAGCTACCACTTAGAGAGGGTTATCATACCAAATAATGTCCCTCAGGCATGGAGGATTACAAAAATCATTGATAGATTTTGCCACCTCAGGTGATACCAATATGTGATTTTTAGGGTCCTGGCCCATGGACTACTGGGCCTGCCCTTCTTCCTGGGCCCCTTGCTCTCACTCTTCCTTGTCCAAACATTACAGTATTTGTCTTTTTCTGTTTTTGTTTCCAAAAACATCACTCCTCAAAGTCCTCCTTTTACTGTGTCAATGTAATATAAAAAAATAACCCCTGCCACTGAGTCTAAGCCAGACTGGAATTGGCTGTGGTTGGCCCAATTTACCCAACATCATGGGTGTAATTAGTGGGCTTGCTGTAAAGCAAGGCCCACTATTGTTCTTCCGAAGCTAGCACACTTCAAACGTTTTACTTATTAGTGGGCTTGCTGTAAAGCAAGGCCCACTATTGTTCTTCTTAAAGAGGAACTATGCAGGATGGGCGATTTCATCTCTGGTTTCGGTTTCGTTTTTCGTTTTCGCTCGTTTTATGCTTGCATTTTCTCTGCAGAGCTTCCCCGACAGCTTTAGCGTGTATATTTATACATGTAGGCTACATTTAAATATATAAACAGGGAACCTAAGTGACGCGCCTCTACTTCCGGGCTATTGGACCTAACTCTCGAAAAAAAATGAATGGGAGTCAATGGAGAGATAATGATTATCTTTTGGTCCCGTTCGAATTGTACTATGGATTTCACATATGATGTGTGGGAATTTAAAAGATAATTTTTCACGTCAATAAAGTACTGTTATTCAATAGACTTTAAAAGTTATGTTAGTTTTGTGCGAGTCCGTCCACTGGATTACATCTCTCGTCTCAAACTATGCACGTCACCAACATTAAACGAGTGGCTCGCTAGTTAGCTAGTTGTTATGCTAGTTAGCGGTTACATCTTGCTGCCAACTATGTCACTTTACTGTAGTTTATGTACAGTCTATGGACGAATACAACTGATTTGGAGTGTTTAATGCTCTCACTCATGGTATTTTCACCGGCAAGGGGGGAAGTTCAGACTGCTGTTGCTGGTGCTGGTGGCTCTGGCTGACTGCCTGTGAAGTGGGCTAACGTCACTAACGCGACTGATGTGTTGTAGTCGTTGGAATTAAGATATTTCACTATGTTGTAATTCACTAGTTACGAAATGAACTGCAAATGTCTTTACATGAAAAATTGTCTTTAAAATTGACAAACATCATATGTGTAATTCATGGCACAAGACGATCGGGACCAGAAAATCATTTATATTTCTCCATAGACTCTCATTCATTTTTTTTCCGATCTTAGGTCCAGTGGACCGACCGGAAGGGGCGGTCACTTGGTTCCCTATTGCAAGCATGGTTCTTCGTCTCAGACTTCCAGATGTAAACAAAGAGCGATCGTCTCCTGCAGAAAGTTGCATAGGGTCTCTTTAAGTTTTATTATTTGTGGGCTTGCGGTTCCAACACTAAAAAATCAGGCCCGATCCGGTGTAGTGTGCTTGTTAAAGGGATAATCCGGCGTGAAATGCACTTTAGAGAAATATTTCGGACTATTGGGAGTACATACGTTGAGTTGACACCAAAATCATGTCATTTGGATGTATTTTGAGAAAGTTCGAGGTCACCGTTTTTAGCCAAAACTCGTTAGCCTGGAAGTGACCCGGGCATGTCCTTTCGCCGCTACAAAACGCTATTTTTATACCTCTTCTACTGTTCCAAACAACACTACACTTACGTGGTAGTGAGTAGAGGGTCCCTAAAGCCAAACCGAAGTATCCCCACGTATGTGGTCGGATAGAGAGTCCAGAATGAATTTAATCGAGTCCGTACCTTTCCGGAAATGTTATTGATATGTTGTTAAAGCGTTGCCAGCTGCAACAGCGACATTTCCGGAAAGGTACTGACTCGATTAAATTCATTCTGGACTCTCTATCCGACCACAATTAAGTTGTGATACACACATACAATGCATATAAATACTGATTTATTTCACAGTTCTAAGACATGGTTCTAGGGTTGTACACCGCACTCTCCAAAGCCAAGGTGCCAGAAAAATGTCTGTAATATAGGAAAAAAGTCTCTGCACACTCGGATCCATGCAAAAAAGTGTCTTTACTTATACCAAGCTTTAGGTACTTAGACCTTCATCAGGGCATTGCACACCACATACAGAGCAGTACATTTAATAGTCTAACAAGGGTTCAATTAGTACAATCAATCAAACAGGACACACCTGTCTGATTACTCATGACCTCTTGGGAGATGTAGTCCAGTAGACATATTTGTAGTCTGTCTAATACATGTCAGTGGCATACACTAGATAACTGAGGTGATTTTGAATGAACAATATCCTCAAATGTGCAATTACAATAAAGTAAGTTCTAAGACATAAAACGACTGACGTACCTGGATATTGTGGTCTGTTTATGTCACAGTGGAAAAGTGAAATACATAAATACATAAATAAATAAATAATAAACTGTCATTATATGAATAGGATTGTATAATATGAAGTGAAAGTGTATGATATAGACTTGTAGAAGAGTTGAGTTGTAGAAAGACTTACAGCCTTACCTCTGTGCCACCAATAGAGAGCAGCTACAATCAGCACTATTATCATAGCACTGATTACACAAGCTACAATTCCAAAAATTGATTCTTTTGTCCACCTCTGTGTATCAGTCTGTCTCTCTAGAGAGGAAATACATAAGTATGATTTACCAGTTGAACTCAATATCATATATATGGCTCAGATGTGTTATGATGCTCAAATATCTTACTTCTGGACAGTTGGCAGAGAGGCTCAAGCTCCATGGAGGTCTGGGTCCAGCTAACAGGGTTGCTATGGTTACAGGAGACGGTGGCATGGTTGAGAGAGATGGAGAGGAATTTGCTTCTTCCCTCCTGAGAGCAGAAGGTGTCGTTACAGCTGGAGATTAGAGATATGTTGAGTCCTGTGCAGTTTAGAGTCACATTACAGGAGTCACTGCTTGACCAGTTAGACACCACAGTCAAAGTCGGGGCTGATGCATGCTCTGTACAACACAGAAAACACACACACACACACACAGGCAACTAATCATATTCATACTCTCCTCTAATATTATTATGTGAAAAATAACAATATTGCTACTATGACAGCTTGATTCACTCACCCAGAACAGAAATGTTGTAATCAGCCACAATCTGTTTTGGTTTGCCGTCAACAGTCTTCACAGCTATATAGTGGCCAGAGTCATTCTTCGTCAGATTCCTCAGCACCAGAGACAAGGTGTTCTCATCAAATTCTACTCTGCCTTCAAAACGTTTATTCATATACATTTTTGTATTCATGTCTGCAATAGTAATTTTGTTAACAGACCACTCAAGTGCGCTAAAGTTGTTCTTGTCTACATGCCCGCTTATCTTCAGGGTGATCGATTCTCCCTCCAGCACCTCCAACACTGCACATTCAGATACTGTAGACACAGAGAATGTGATACTTATAAATGTGATACTTAGAGCAAAGACACAGGTAAGGACAAAAAAGGGTGTATTTTTTCCAATTAAGAACGACACATGACACATTTCAACTTGTTATAAACAGTATGATGTAAATGGCCTTTTATGTAAAGTGATGTCGACAACAACAACAATAATATTAATAAGCATCTCATGAACGTCTGTACCTGTGAGGAGGACAGCATGGAGAAAACAACGCGTCCATGTTACATACATCGTAGCGAGCGACTGTCCTCCTACATAGTCAAGGTCACACTTACAAACAGCAAGAGCTCTCTGTCTACCCACTAATAGCACACAAAGACACATACACACACTCCCATAAGACATGGCCTCTACCCACCTTCACTCAGCGATATGGCTACTGAATAACACATTGGTTATAGAACCCAACACAGGGATTAACCTGCAGATGACATATTTTTTAATGAGAATCACAAGACTATATTCTCACTAGACCAATTCTTTCCTTCACAGTTGTTCAGTCATCTTCACTGTTCATTTTTTAAAGCACATACACTGCCAAGGTTTAATATGATACGATCAGAGGCTGATGTCGGTTGTTTAAGAAAGTGCCTCAATAGAGCTCCTTTGTCCGTCATCTTTTTAACTTTATAATAAACCCTGCACCTAATGACATCAGATAAATAGACCCTCTGCATGGTCTGTCACTGATCAATGTATTTTGAATGCTTTATTCTCCGCACTCTCTGTGTAGCAAAGTGCCACATAGATCTTAGATTTTATATGAAGAACAGCTAAACATACCTTGAATTCCAACTTAATAACCAATAGCTGGCCAGGTTATGTGCTTCAAGGGTTTTGGGGCAACTAACTGCTCTACTAACTAAACTAAACCAGACCAGACCAAGCTGTCCCCAACAGCAGGAAACCAGCCCACCTGTTGTCATGTAAACCACAGGTGAGATCTCACATCATGCTGTACATGTCTTGTCCTCTCATGCACAGAGAACACACTCTGCCCACAGACACATCTAGAACCGTCTCTCATCCACCTCTGCGTGCAGTTAGACACGTAGATGAGAAGCTACCACGGCTTTACACACTCTAGCTGAGGATACTGTGCCGTTGTGCTGATGGTAGAGTGCTACTGTGCTACACACTGTGACAGAAAAAAATGCCTTGTGATTAATTACGACAAACTCAGGATGTTGGGATTCCTGTTTCTCTGTTACAGCAACACTTTCAGGAAGTGCCCCTCCTCTGTGGGTGGGAACTGTCCATATGTCTCTGCTTGGATGTCATAATACATGATCCACTTTCTCTCAGCATGCAGCGTCAGTCACAAAGGCATGTTGATTTATACTATATACAGTGTTCAGACCCCATATCAGCAGTGCGCCACACAACTTCTTGTGCAGGCCATGGCCCACTCCAAACTGGCCTATGCAATAACCAAGTGACCTAAACAATCACAGCAGGCCTTTCAATGGGGGGAGAGACGGTCGGGCATGCTGGGAGTGCATTCATTTCAAACACTGAACATTATGCTAATGCTAGATGAGCGCCACCTGCTGTGCAAATCTTGCTACTGATATTGACAATTGAATCTCTTATTATGTAATTGGTCTCATATAGCAATTGTTTTTTATAGCATTTTTTTTCTTTTCTTCTTCTTCTTTCCCGTCATCTACTTCCTGAATTTTTGGTCAACGATTCCCAGGACACCGTTACACCGGGGCACATAAAACTTGGTGGGCATGTTGCCCCAGTAGACTTGTGCGGAAAAATGTTGTTTGGTCCCCGGGGGCCACTCCACATCCGCGCTGGTCCCCCCGAAACCCAAAAATTACAGTTTTTCCTATATAACTACCTGAACCGTGGCCCTGAGGATGACGAAATGTTTATGGTATGTTGGTCTCAAGAGCCCGCATCAACTTAGCTTATAACCAGTCATTTGTGATATGCACCGCCATGGTAAAAAATGAAAATGCAATGTAATGTTGCTTTAATTGCCCCTATCTTTAGATGAGATCTTATGAACTGCACCAAATGTCATGTGTATGATTAACCTGACACCCTCTGGGAGTATGCCAAGTTTTGTGGAATTTCATCCATGGCTAAAAAATAAATGTATTTATGTACATTTAGTGACTGTACACCCTGTAGATGGCCTGTAGATGGTGCTTTTGAGTGAAGGGTTGCTGATCTACAATTATACTGTCAGTCGCACACACACACACACACACACACACACACACACACACACGCGTATGCATGCACACACACACATATCCACATTACACACGTAGGCACACACACATACACCCACGCACAGACACACACCAATGCACGCCCACACAAACACACACACATACTCTTACACAAAAGCAAACTCACACATGCACACACTATTACAGACTACAGGAACATTTATATTTCTCCATCTTTTGAGTACATTTTGATGACACTTTGCATTTTACATTTGCATATTACATTTCTGTCCTGGGTGAGTGAATGAAAATCTCTCATATTGACAATACTGTTATTGTTTATGCGGTTTGAGGGGGACAGGAATGTATGAATGAGACTGTAGCTCTGTTCAAAATGCAAGGGAGTGAGTCGCCGCCTCCCTACCTGAATAGAGAGCTGTCTCACTAGACATGACTTCGGATTGAATACATCTTATCATAAAACCACAGTATTAATCCACAAAGAAGCAAAAAGTACAGGCATTCATGGCACTAAAGACAGATTACAGACCCACAAGCAACCCAGACAAGCATGAGAGTAACAACAGATATTTATAGCCTGCGTTTGTAAGGTTACTGCTAATACACTGCACATACATTGAGTATTTGACATACTGTATATATACATACAGTACAGATATTTAGTCACATCAGGTAGTCTGCAGCCGGTGTGGCAGTATGAAGTCAACCGCAGTCAGCTACAGTTCATCTAGTCAGAATGAGCCTATTGAAGTTTACAGTGAGTGTTGCAATGTACTGTCAGTTGTCAACTGGTCCTATTGTTTAAATGTTCTTCTTCGAAGGTGTGGAGATGGTCTTTCCACAACAGTGACACCCCTTTGGTGCACTCCTCAACAGGTTTTCATCAGACTTTCTAATGAGGAGACACAGCAGTCAGAGAATGTCCCATAACAAATAGATCAGATCTTAACATAAATATGGCAGTCATCTACACATACTGTATGGTAGTGGTAAAAAAGGTGGGTAAACTGTAAATCCTGTCATCAGGCGGACCACCACGCAGTCACCAGTAAGGTGGACCAGGTAAAACAACTGGACTTTATAGCTTGATGATGGACACATATTGACTTTTAGAAGAGGTGATGCAAACAGTTCTCTTACCATTCTCTCTTCCTCACAACAAAATGAATAATTAATGACAAAACTGTAACCAAAAAAATGGGTAGACAACAGTGGGCTCGTGTTCCTTGGCTTTCATTTCCTGTTCAAACACATGAAAGGAAAACTGAATATTTTTACTCTTGAATACCTCATTGGAAAGAGGTGTGATCCAAGACTTACCTTGATTCAGTGGACAGAGTGCTTTAAGTTCCATGGTGTCCTGCCTCCAGCTTAAAGGGTTGCTATGGTTACAGGAGACAGTGTTGTGGTTGAAAGAGAGGGATAAGAAACTCCTCCCTCCCTCCAGAGAGCAGCTGCTGTTAGAACTGGAGATCAGAGATGTATCGCGTGCTGAGCAGTTTACACTACAGGAATCACTGCTGGACCAGTTAGATACCACAGTCAGAGAGGGGGCTGCTGCATGCTCTGTAATAAATTCACACACACACACACACACACACACACACACACACACACACACACACACACACACACACACACACACACACACACACACACACACACACACACACACACACACACACACATTTGAGGATGGATTGACAGAACACACAATCTACTGATATGTTCAATAACCCCGCTAACCCTGTAAACAACAGTATTGTTAATAGGACAACTTGTGATTTATTCACCTAGAATGGAAATGTGATATTCAGCAACAGTCTCTTTTGGTCTGCCTACTAAATCCTTCTCTGCTATGTATATTCCAGAGTCACTCTTCCTCAAGTTTCTCAGTAGCAGAGAGAAGGTGTCCACATCAAATTTTACTCTACTTTGGTAAGCTTCAGTAACATCAACAGTCTTGCTCACATACTCTACAATAGTTGTTCTGTTAGTGCTCCATTCGATTTTTCTTAAATTTTCCTTATCCACATGTCCTGTTATATTCAGGAGCACTGATTCGCCGTTCAGCACCTCCAACACCTCATATGCAATTACTGTAGAGTCAGAAAATCACAAATTAGAAAAAAAACACCCATTAGAATATAGGTTGTGTTGTGTAGGGGTGATCAAGAAAGTATCTATCTGTCTATCTATATCTATAACAAGTATTCAATAATAGTTTCCTTAAACTAAGCATTTGCATTAAACACATGATATGCTGACTGAAACGCATTCCACTCAGACAAGCTACAGTAGGTGGCTACCAGGCTCATAATTCACTTTTAATTGCAAACAGAATTGAGAGCATCATGTCATATGTTTCCATTTCCAAAGCAATGAAGGCTGGTTATACCAACTTACAGTAATATTATGCATTGTTAATATTGTGCTATAAATGGAGATGGCTAAAAGTCAGTTCTGCTTATGGCCTGTAGGCCTACAGACTACATGATTTTTTTTGTCTTTCACGATTATCTTTTACGATTGACCATGTCAGATTAGGCGATCAGAGAACCACAAAATCTTGCCGCGTCTTGGTCGCAAGAGTGGCCACATTAAGGTCATCGTAGCCTTCTCGTCGTGTGTCGTCACAGTGTCAGTGTCAACACGGTAGTCGTAGGAGATTCCCCAAAAATTCTGACATGCTTGTAATGTCCTAGAATGTTGCAGACAATAAATAGCGGGTCATTGAACATGTCACATTACACATGGAGGTATTATAAGAACTGGAGAGAGGGACTAAGTCCCGCCCCCATTCATTTCAATGGCCCATGCTAGGCTAGCTACTTCAGCCAAAGAAAGTTTGAAATTGGCCGCAGCCATCTTAGAGAAAATGGCGTTCCATGGGTGTTCATTTCCGTCACCAGCTAGAATCAGCCAATTAGGTTCCACATTACAACGAGACAACGTAAGGTACATTATTGATGAAGATTGGAGAGTGAGAGAAGGTGTTCGTGAACGCGCTCCTATCGTTACAGGCGCAAATGTATTTAATTATTTGAGTTGGGATGGTGGTGGAGAAGTTTGCCCCTTGTCTCGAAATCCTATAATGTGATATTCATATGTCATGATATAATAAACATGGCGAGTCAATATTGAGCAAGAATTCACTTAGCATACACATAAATATGATCCCCACAGTAAATGCTTTGAACCGACTGTAGCCTAGGATGTTATGTGCGCAATAGGCTGTCTCGACGAAAATGACTCTTAAAGAGACCCTATGCAACTTTCTGCAGGAGACGATCGCTCCTTGTTTACATCTGGAAGTCTGAGACGAAGATGCAATGCAATTTATATATTTAAATATAGCCTATACATGTATAAATATATACGCTAAAGCTGTCGGGGAAGCTCTGCAGAGAAAATGCAAGCATAAAACGAGCGAAAACGAAAAATGAAACCGAAAAACAAGAGATAAAATCGCCAATCCTGCATAGTTCCTCTTTAATAAGTAGACATGGGATGTAAGAAACGTGTGGATACCTGTTATGCTATTTCTGCTGCACCCAGTGTGAATTTGCAGCTTAAACCTACGTTTGTAGACAGATGAAATGAAGCCAATGCATATTATAGGCTTACCGGTAGAAGCGCGCATCCATGTGTTGTGTTTCGAGCAGCAGGCATTTTAAGTCTGCTGTCACTGTCGGAAACTTTTGCCGTTATGTAGGTTATGTGACCCCACAACGCTGCGTTGTTATGAACTACAGGTAGGAACTGCAGCTGAGCGTTTTAAAATAGTCCTCATAGCCTACACAACAGTGAGTAGGTTAATAATTGGGTTTAGAGAATTGCTTCACATTTCCTAAAATATCTTAATACCTTGCCAACTCATACATAGTCTAATGTAAATAATGATAACCTATAAGAACAACATTGGCTTTTTTTATTCACAATGCCTGGTATAATGATACAGTCTAATCCACAGGCATTAAGTCAAGTATCGGTAACTTAATTCAAGTCGTCAGTCATTTTATTTATGTCTTCTGGAATGCGTAATCAACATGGATGCGCGACGAAGCTCGTGCCCAACTCGAAACTCGTGCATGAGCTGAGACAGCTCGTGCATGAACTGTCTCGTGCATGAGCTGGTGCCGGATATGTTGCAACCTTGGAACGCCATTTTTTCAAAGATGTCGGCGGCCAAATGACATGCTAACTGACTGAAGCTAACCCTCCAAATCCTGACCCCCTGGACATTACAAGACGCTTCCTCCTTCGAACGTTGATCCTGACCTTGAATATTCGGACGCGACAATGGAAATTTGGCGGCCACGACACAATCGTGGCAAAATCGGACTGAAATTGTGTAGTCGGCACAGGCCAATAGGTCACCTTAATGGCCAGCAGTGGCACTAATTCCATGCCAAATCAACCAGTCTCTCCGGGAATTCGCGATGTACAACTAACAAAAGTTCAACCAATCCCCGCAGATTCTGGGCGTCCATGCAATTTTGTCCGCAACTTTTCGCAAATGTAACCAATCGTATGTATAATCGTATAAATAAATTATGATATTATTCATAATTCTTACATAGATAATTAGGGCCAGGACTTTCACGCGTTAATTACGATTAATTAATTACACAAACATTAATGCGTTAAAAAAATTGACGCATTTTAATCGTATGCCTATTTATTTTTGCACCGCGGAACGTTTCTCACAGGATGAGTTTCAGACGGACCGATTATACTGGAGCACCAAGTAACAAGCATGAGTTCGGTTCAGACAAAACAAACCACAGTGGCACAGTGAACATGAACAAAGAAACTGATGTGACCGCGTTGGTTGGCCCCGTGGATGGGAAATGTTGTTACAAAAAACGAACGGATGGAAGCGTCGATAAGAGCATGGTTGTGTGCAACCAGAGCCCCTTTAGGGAGAGCCGGTCCACTTCCTATCCACGATATTCCGCAGCCAACAATGGGGGTCGCCATGACACCGAGACGGTTTTCTATTTCCGGCGAAGCTGCATTGTATTAGCTCTATGGCCGTAAAGTGGTTCGCTTGTGTCACGTGACATGAAAACTTTGAAAGGGTTTTTAGGAATAACAACACATATAGAAAATTGCATTGGTCAGCTAATTGTCAGGTCAAGTTATCCTGCATCGCATGCATGAAAAAAAATTATATAAAGACAAATGTGGTACTGGGGAGTTCAGCTCCATTGCCACCCATTCATTCATCACTTGCTCGCGATCGCCCTCTAGTTGCAGTACCATGCGGAAGTATTTCGCTAGTGGTCCTTCTCCCCTTATAGAGAATGGGAACGGAAGTCAGCGGCGCAATGCATTCTGGGACAAAAGGGGCGTTTTCCTCCATTAGGTGAGGCCGCGGCGCGAATTATAAACAAGAAACCTATGGTATTTCGAACAAGATCGGCTAGCCAAAACAGTAACACTAGATGTAAACATTTAGGCTACTATGCTAAAAACTAGTAGTAGAAGTAGTAATGGACCGTACAGAGACAAGCTCCTGCCAGACGCGAGGAAACGTAATATAGAAAAGATATCTTTGATCGGTAACATGGATCCCTATGACAGACCGTCTGGAGAGTGGACGTGAGACCCTGAAAGTAATAGCCTACAAAGACACTCCGTTGTTGATTTTTTTTACCTGACGATCGTGGGCACGGACGTTACATCCAACAACACAACAGGTTCGTCCCATGATGTGTGAAAAACAGTGTTAGAAACAGCGAGTTAGCAATGTTTTACGATGTTTACAATGGTACAGCATTGGCAGCAGCGTACAAGTGGCCTCACTTATGTATCCCAGACGCCACCGCGGCGCAACCGCGAAATGTCCGCGACGTCACATTCCCATTCGGGAATGTGACGTTGCGGACATTTCGCGGTTGCGCCGGGAATGTGACGTCGCGGACATTTCGCGGTTGCGCCGCGGTTGCGCCAACGGAGTGTCTTTGTATTACTTTCAGGGTCTCACGTCCACTCTCCAGACGGTCTGTCATAGGGATCCATGTTACCGATCAAAGACATCTTTTCTATATAACGTTTCCTCGCGTCCGGCAGGAGCTTGTCTCTGTACGGTCCATTACTACTTCTACTACTAGTTTTTAGCATAGTAGCCTAAATGTTTACATCTAGTGTTACTGTTTTGGCTAGCCGATCTTGTTCGAAATACCATAGGTTTCTTGTTTATAATTCGCGCCGCGGCCTCACCTAATGGAGGAAAACGCCCCTTTTGTCCCAGAATGCATTGCGCCGCTGACTTCCGTTCCCATTCTCTATTAGACATTCTCTGGTGCAACCTATGCAACAAGGAATTCGCGTATCACCGCAGTGCAAAACATAAAGCAGCTAGCGTGGACAAAGTATTGTGATACTCCAGACATTTGAGGGAAACCTCTGAGCTTTATTTATTAAACAAATAGCAACCGAGTTGCTGTTACAGCCACAACTCACGCTTATAACAGTAATCCACCGCACCTAATTCCATGTCCAACTTCCATAGACCTAAAAGAAACTTCACACTCAGAATCGCATACAAGCACACACGCACACACGTAAACTCCACCCCCAGTTCCCCTTAAAGGGACACACACAACAATTTCATGAACTCAACTCAAGGCAACAGGTGACACACAATTAACAGGAAATCATAGTTTACAGAAGGTCTACCTATCTATAGGCTACCTGAATTTCTGAAAATGTACTATTTCTAAATATGGTATTGCTTTATGGCAAAAATTGCACTGGTCTGTTGGACTTATTAATAAACAATATTTTTGTTGCTTAAGCTTAGGCCTATGTATTCAGTCATTGTCCAATAGTAGGCTATACTAAAAATCCATGTGAAAAAAAATACTTCTCACTGTTCTCAGGTCATATATTTATGTACGGGATAATGGACGACACGCCGTGCGGTTATTCAAAGTTAATGCACGTTCTAGACGGTGATACGGCCCGACGCGAAGCGGAGGGACGTTCCGTCTAGAAAAGTGCATTAACTTTGAATAACCGCACGGCGTGAAGTCCATTATCCCGCTTATTCCACTGTTGCCACTTGCGTTGTGTTCGTTTCCGGTGCTAATTTAATTGTTTTAATCGCTAGAACGGTATTGTTTGTAGAACTACTTTTCCCAGACACATTTCAACTAATTTCTCAAACTGCGGTTACTAGTTCTAAATGGATGGTTGCTATGGCCAAAAGCCAGTCGTTAGTTTTAATCTCCCGTTGTCAAGCTGGCACATCCCAGGATTCTGATGAACGTTAACTTTGAAAGATTGCTATTTGTCTTAGCCTACTGCCACCTAACTAGCTAAATGACACCTCTGTCATATGCTAAACGTTACTATGATCTGAACGTCTGTATTTTACAGCTTGTATGTAACGTGACAGTGCATTTAAACTTCACAACGAGTTTGGCGAATTAATATTCAAGTGTGATACGGTCAAAAACAATGGAACTACTTCATAACCGTGCGTATATCTAAAGTTAATGCACACCCTTATAGAACGCAGGACAATGGGAAACTCAACTGAGCAGTGGAATAAATGCGATTTAAAATGCGATTAATTTAGATTCATTAATTACAAAGCCTCTAATTAATTAGATTATTTTTTTTAATCGAGTCCCAGCCCTATAGATAATACATAGGCCTAATGAATAGCAACTGTTTTTGCAACAGACGTCTAAAAACACTGCATCCTCCTAGCCTGGCACGCCCTCCCAGTGACGCAATGCCTTCAGGCATTTGCTGCTGGTCTGGTCAACTGCTCATTGAGAAGGATTTCTGAGTTCCCGAAATCTGCGGAACTGCCCCCTTTGGTCGAGAACCAATCAACTTTGAGCAGCTCCAACGGCTCTGGGTAGAGGCGTGTTCAAGGCAGAGGAAAGAGTGCTGTTATTGGTTTAAACTCGGCAAACTGCTTTCTGACATCTACCAGTAGCAAATCGAGGCACTTAAAGGAGGCGGGTCAACCAGCGCTTGCAAGAAACCGTGTTAGCACATGCTGTTGGTCAGACTAAAGTCTCGCAGAGCCTTTGAAAGTCGATGGTAATCAGGCTAGCATCCTCCTAGTGTTGCCACCTGTCCCGGTTTCACCTGATTGTCCCGGTTTTTAATGGTCTGTCCAGGGGAAAAATAATATTCTCCCGGGACATTGAATGTCCCGGTTTTTCTATGTTGTCCAAACTACGGCCCGCCATGCACTTTAATGCAACCCGCCGAGCATGCATTAGTTTATCATAGATCTGGCCTGCCACACTTAGGTTATCATTGGCTGTTCGCTATTTCTTTCCAGCAACGACGTTGTGGTTAACATTACTGCAAACTGCTTTACCCTCTTCTTAGAGAACGTTTACAATGTCAATATCAAAACAGCATGTTACATAGAGATGATAGCCTACTCGTTGAAATATCTATTGCAGCAATTCTAATTTGCGTTATGTTAGCCTACTCATAACGTAATTGAGAATAGAATAGAATAGAATAGAATAGAAGAGAATATATACTTTTTTGATCCCGTGAGGGAAATTCAGTTCTCTGCATTTAACCCAATTTAACCGAATTAGTGAACACACAGCACACAGTGAACACACAGTGAGGTGAATCACACAACCCAGAGCAGTGAGCTGCCTGCCCAACCAGCGGCGCTCGGGGAGCAGTGAGGGGTTAGGTGCCTTGCTCAAGGGCACTTCAGCCGTGGTGGACTGGTCGGGGATCGAACCGGCAACCTTCCGGTTATAAGCCCGATGCGCTAACCAGTACACCACGGCTGAGAACGCGTTTGAGCGCCCACGAAAGGGATAGAGAGCGCCAGCTGTCTTGTCATTGTTGATAAGATAACTGATACATATACCATAAGAAACGTTTAAAAGAGAAATGTGAAGAGTAGTACTCCTGAGCATTGTAGATTGCGAGCGCCACTGACTGTCAACAGTCTTAAAGTGGCAGTGCACCATTTATAAATGAATTAAACAGAATCATAATAACCGTATTTAACCAGATTACTTTGTCATTATTATCTATATCATTTGAATAATATATGCATATAGCCTATGATAATAATATATATTGGACAACATAATCTATATGATGCGTAAAATTAACCTTTTACCTGTGCCCACCAAATCAGCCAAAATAATAAAGATTAGACATATTATTGAAAGCAATTAACTCTAGCAGATGAATAGTATTACAATTATATTACTAATAAAAACAAAATAATATAATATAATAATAGCATAGTAATAATATTAGTAAACAATCTGTTTCGCTGCAGTGAGGCAATTTTTGTCATGGGTAGATGTGTGAAGGTCCCGCTGCTTATAAGTAATAGGCTTGATTGGGTTTGGGATTGTCCAAATGTCCAGGATTTTGGTCAGACATAGGTGGCAACCCTACATCCTCCATGTTTAGAAAAGTTGCCGCAAAATCAGGCATTTTAGGCGGCAACAATCTGAAAGGGCCAGCGAAATCCTGAAGGGACTGATCAACAGATTTTAGAAAATGTCCTTCATGTCAATTTTTTTTGTACCTAACAACAACCATGCAACAGTTTAGGCATGTGTTTCTTTTGTTTCTGAGATATGTACTGTAGTTTGGGGTTGTGGCTCTAATGAATGAGTGTTGCTAATTGATGTCATTACCTTTGCTGTACCTTTCACACCAGTTGATTTTTTCTAAATAAGTTTTAAATACTTAAACGTAAAAGGCAGAGACTATTTGCACCCGGGTGGAAATAATCAACATTACTATTTACACCCGATGTCTAACATCCATGTACCCTGTCAATAGGCCTGTGTATTTACCAGCTCTACAGTAAGCTAGGCCTAATTTAGTTTTTAACAGTTTTTAGCTGTTTTGCCATGTCTGCGTTACTTGGACGTGATTTTACAAATAGGCTAATGAGTGGTCATGTGGTAGCTTGATCAAAGGCAAGCTATAAGGCCTAGTTCAAAGAGTTGTTTTCTGAGTTGTCTTCCAGGCAGCGCTGCCACTGTTGACTTAAAGGCACTTAATCCTACTCCTAACCTTAACCCTAACCTTAACCCATGCCTAACCCCAGCGTCTTCCAGGGGCTCAAAACACCAAGACACGTTTCTAGGCTACTCACAACTACTGAAGCCACTTCTACTTAACTGTACTCATAACTGAAATAAAACAAGTCAATCTTTGACAGGTTCAAAAAGCACAAACTCTTATTTGCCGCGAGGTAACGTCATCTAAGAAAAAACAAGTCGTTTGTACTTTTGCAAGCAAAAAAAAAGACATAGCTTCAGCTAAGAATAGAACCTGGGTCCTCGGAATTGGGTCCCGTTCACCTATCCGCTGCACTGGTCTCCATTGTGACAAAATGCGGTACTACTAATCTTTGAATGACGTGTTATGGTTGCTAGGTAACGGTAAGCAAACTAAAAGATTGTATTTCTTGATTTTTCACTGAACAAGGTTTATGGAAATTTAGCACTACTTTACCATCTAAATTATTGTTTTAATAATCCTAACTTGTTAGATTTAGGATTTAGGTTGGGCATCTCCTGCCAAGATGGTCCCGCTATGTTGAATTCCAGGTTTGGGTGCAAATAAGAAAATGCCTCCATTCCACTATTTACACCCGGGTGCAAATAATCACTCCGAACGTAAAACTTAACTTAAAACTTAAACTTAAAACTTAAAACCTTAAAAAGGTTGACAGAGACATTACTAAGAAAATAATCATACCTGTGAGATGTAAGGAGATGAGAAGATATATCCCTTTCATATTTATTTCAGCCAACATTATTAATTATTAATTCACAAGCTATGAAGAGGACATGAATAAATATCTCTGCGTGTCTTGTGAAACACCAGAGAGGTAAAAAGAGGACCCTTTCATTTTCATGCTTTATCGAGAACGTATTTGCGGTAGGTATGTGATTACCTTCTTCCTCTCTTTGTCTGAGACTTCCCTTACGAAACAAAAATATATAGCAGTATTGGAAAACATCATGTGTTATATTGGCCACTATATTCCAATATTGCAATATATACAAAGACCATATATGTGTATATACAATATATTGATATACAGTGCAACCGAAAAGTACTCAGACCCTTTCAAGTTTTGTTATGTCTCGATCATCTTAAAATTGATTAAATTCATTTTTTTCCTCATCGATCTACATACAACACTTAACAAAAAAATAGGTGTTTGGAGTGTTTTGTAAATTTATATCTATATTAAAAAAATTGAAATATCCATTCAGACAGGTAACCATGGACCCAATGGTCACTATGAATGAGATGATGAGTTCCGGGTTAAAGAAGGACAAAGATCAGTGCAGCCTAGTGCCTGGTTTCTTCCACACACAGTGCTGGGAATTGTGGCCAAATAGTGTCTGTCTTTATGATTCTCTCATCCTCTCAAATGAACTCAGTTTGGAAGGCTCTCTAGGAAGACTGTTGTTGTTCCAAACTTTACCATTTGAGAATGGAGGCTACCGTGTTCTTGGGCACTTTCAATGGTGCAGAACTTGTTTTTGTATCCTTTCCCAGATCTGTGTCTTCAAACAAGACTTGCAATTCTCTCGACCTTTTGACTTGGTTTTCACTCTGACATATTCCATCAGCTGTGGGACTTTATATAAAAAGATGTCCGCCTCTCCTAATAATGTCCAAGGAATTCTTTTAGGCACAGGTGTTTCTTTTGCCTGCACAATCGTGCACAAATGAAGCACAGACAGTTCCAAACATTTTCGAGTCATTTTGGTATTAATGGGGTGCTGGATGACATCACTCGTCAGCAAATAATAATAATAATATTAATAATAATAATAATAACAATATTTTTATTTATATTGCGCTTTACATCAAATCAACTTTCAATAAGAAGTTAATTACAAAAATGTTTTACCTCTCCGTGTCAAGTCAAGTCAAGTTAATTTATCTAGCGCATTTTATACACAGGTTTATACACACTCATTCAATGTGCTTTACATACCCAAAATCAAACAGTAATAGCAGATAAATGGGCAATAGTCAAAGAGTAATAAAAGAAAAAACATTTAAAAATAAAGAATAATTAACAAGATGGTTATATTGGTGGGCATGGAATATTTTCACTGAGGCCAGTTCTTGTGAATGGCTACAGACAATTGCACTCATTGATGCACTTATTACACTCATTGATGCACTTATTGTGTTTTTTTATTTGTTGTTAGAAGTGCTCTGAAAAGCTTAAATGTATCATTTCACTTTGGTTAAAAAGTGTTAGCCAAATGTAATACAATGTAATGTAATGTAATGGTCAGACAAATCCACCCCACCCATGTAGCTACTTGTTGTACTCCACCACAGGCTTAGGGGAGGGAACAGACGGTACACAGTGTAAACGCAGCCTTAGACGCGTACACATAGCCACAAAGTCACGTTGACATGGCATGATCTAGAACCACACACACCAGCATGAAGGAGTTTCAATCTGCTGAGGTGAATTGTTATAATGGCCCCATGTTCAGTTCCTCTTGTTCAAGAACCCACAGCTTTAAAAGTAGAAGCACAACATGTGCTTACATTAACATTATGATCTAACTGCTTTTGTCTTGTAAAATGTAATTAATTGTAAGAGTTATTGTAAGCCCTATCTGAACCCTGACTATCACTGTCTGACATTTCAGTGATTTCTGTGGCTCACTGAATTCCCTCTATTTATTCAGGTACACAAAATAGGTCAAGTATGTTCACTGTGTCTGAGAGTCTCAAATCAAAAAGTATTTTGAGTATTGTTGACTTTCAGCAATCAATTTAAGATGCTTTGTTAATATGAATGTGCTGGGTTCTACTTTCCTGTGAACAGCTGTGAGGGTCGTTTTACTAAACAAAAGACCAAAGATTATCTTGTTACCAAGATGAACCATGAAGAGATTTGCTAATGGAACAAAATGCCACGTAGTTCTGGACTCCTAAATATGCGTGTCCATTACGTCATAACATTTTCTCTGAAGAAGCAACAAGAGAAGATAAATATAATTTTAAAATATAATGTGTACTATATGTGTCATTTTTGTGACACTTTCACTTTTGGACACGGTATAAACTAGATGTTTTTATAGTCATTTTTTGTGACTCTTTCGGACACATTATAAACTAGATGTACCGCAAAGTGGTACAAAATATGACCGCCGCTCAGTCCTGCACATTCTCTCCACAAAAATGAATCATCCTTGTCAATTTTTCCCATCTCCTACTCCATCCCCTACTGCAACTTTTATGTATGTGAATGAGTGTGTGCATGTGTGCATTTGCTTTTGTATATGTGTGCTTCTCTGTCTATGAGTGTGTGTATGGATGTGTGTGTGTGTGTGTGTGTGTGTGTGTGTGTGTGTGTGTGTGTGTGTGTGTGTGTGTGTGTGTGTGTGTGTGTCTGCTTGCCTGCATTTGTGTGTGTGTGTGTGTGTGTGTGTGTGTGTGTGTGTGTGTGTCTTATGCGCCTGTGTGTGTATATGTTCACTTGTGAGTGTGTGTGTGTGTGGGGGGGGGCAATGGGGTGTGTGTGTGTGTGTGTGTGTGTGTGTGTGTGTGTGTGTGTGTGTGTGTGTGTGTGTGTGCGTGTGTGAATGTATCATCCTAAACCAGCAACCCTTTGCTCAACACCACCATCTGCAGGCAGATGTGTGTACAGTCACTAAATGTACACATACATTCATTTATTTTATAGCCCCCTATGGATGAAATACCATGAATGAAAATGGCATACTCCCACAGGATGTCAGGTTAATCATACACATGAATTTGATGCAGTTCATAACATTTCATCTGAAGATAGGGGCAATTAAAGCATAATATTGCATTTTCATTTTTTTACCATGGGGTTGCAAATCACAACTGGTTATAAGCTAAGTTGATGTGGGCTCTTGAAACCAACATACCATAAACATTTTGTCATCCTTGGTGCCACGGTTCAAGTAGTTATTTAGGAAAAACGGCATTTTGGGGGGGGCCAGTGTGAGGATGGAGTGGCCCCCAGCGACCAAACAATTTTTTTCCATAGAAGTCTAAGTTTCATATGCCCCGGTGTTATGGTGTCCCGGGAATCGTTGACCAAAAATTCAGAAAGTATATAATGTTTTTTTTGTTTGTCAGTTTATTGTAGGCTAATGCAAAGGTGCACAGCAACAGTCTGACGTTTCGATTAGCCTACATCTTCGTCAGAGTCTGTTATTAATGTTCTGCTAGGCATACGCTACACATCTAAACTCAGTAGACGTAGACTTCGGCCTAGTGGGGAAATTAGCTTTGTTTTAAAAATATGACGACGAGGACCTCAACGATTGGCCTTCCTTTCCTTCTCAAACTATGCTGGAATCGCATCTTTCACAGCCCAATTTTAAAATTTTCCCCGACCCCCGGAAAATAGAAGGGTCAGCCGGGCTATAGCCCCGAATCTTTTGAACACCTAGCGATGCGCCTGGTTAAGAATAAATATCACTTAATAAGGATACAAATTTGACAGGTGCGGTAATGGCTCAGGCAAGATTCAGTCAGTGTGTCAGGCAGTGTTAAGCATACACACAACACCTTCTCCAAATGTGGTGACTTGCAATTATGGAAGCGATTGAACAGTATTTAGAGTTGTTTTGCATTCACTTTTGTAAATCCCACCATCCTGAGTCCTCTAGTGACAAGCCTATGTTCATGGCCCAAACTTCCACATTTTGGCATTTAAAACTAGGGGTGCATCGATCCGATATTTGGATCGGATATCGGCCCCAATATTGACAAAATAGCTGGATCGGGGATCGAAAAAAAAGAGCAGATCCATGGGCCGATCCGAATTTAATTTAAAAGAAAGGAGCCATGACGCGCAACCAGCCATTTAACGACGCTGTAGCAGACAGCTCACTGCTGCGAGTTAGAGTGTGCTTCACCTCACTGTGTGATTTGAGTGTTTAAATTCACGGATGGGACCAAATTTCCCTTATAGGATCAAAATAATATCTATACTAACCACCATTTGTCATAGATTAATTACGCTCTTCATGCGTTTTGTTGCATTTAGGCAACACGTTTAATGTGTAACAGTCAACACAAAATAACTAAACACATTGTCATTTCCATCTCATATCCAGGGCCGTAACCAGGATTTTTTAAAATACCGAGGTCAGGGCCATTGCTAGAAATGTTGGGTACCCCGAAATGCTAGGGGGGTTCTTCTGAGCCCTCTGATCATTTTCATCAACATTTTAGTTACGGCCATGATGTTCATACCTACTTGTATGGCTCTATGTTTGTTTAATCACATCAAATTAGCAAGCATTTCCTCCTGATTGCAGAAACGTTTGCTTTCTTTTTATGGCGGTCCGCGGTTGCAAATCATCAGGTGAAGCACCGGGCCTAATTTCACTCCATGCCTTGCAGACCAGCAGTCTCCACATTGCGCGGCCCATAGTTTGAGAAACGCTGCGTGTGTGTTTTGTGTGTTTTGTGTGGGTTTTAGATTGTAGTGTGTGTGTGCATTGAGCAGTTTCTTAAAATACGGAAGAGCCTATAGCCCAAGGGGTTTTTTTTGTTTTTTTTTTCCTATGTGGGTCCGGGGGTATTTCCCCCGGGAAATTTTGATAATTGGGCTATTAAAGATGCCGTTTCAGCGTACTTTGAGAAGGAAAGGAAGGAAATTCGTTGGGGTCCTCCTCATCATATTTTAATAACAAATAAAGCTAATTTCCCTCACTAGATCTAGGCTAGCCTAGGGTAGGCTACTGGTATTTAAGGGGGATTACGTGGGGGAAACCTCACACCCAAACATTTTTTTTCTGCATGTGACATGATGAATGAATACTGTAAATGGATTAATCCAACACAACTCCTCGTCCAATTTTCAGTTTGCATGGAAATCATTGGTATATTTTCCTAGGAGGACTACCTGTGGCTAGACTGGCTCTTCCACTCGTTTTATAGCCTATAGCTAGCAGTGTTTACTATTGCTGTTATAGGCTACTACGTGTTTACTACTATTGACTACTGTACTAGTAGACTTGATGGAAGTTCATGGGAAACAAATGCTTGTGCAGAACGTTTCGATAATCTATCCTACAGAGCCGGTAGGTTACGTGAGTAAGTTTATCTCTTTGTTATCCAAATGAACGGTCTTAAAGTAGTGAGTTACAGAGGCTGGCAGTCAGTCCGTCAGAGGGGAAGCATGGAACACTGATGTCGCATTTGCAACAATTTATTCCGACTCCATAAGGAACGCCAGGTCAGCGTTAGTAACAATATTGCAGTTGTGACTGCTTAGCCTATCTAGACGCCCCCAGCGGCAGCAAATCATGTCAGGCTTGTGGCTGCTGACAGTGGTATTCAATTCGAACCTTGTGGCAATTTTCATCATTTTCTAAGGCACGGAGATCCGGGGCTCTATATTACGAATCCTACTATGGCCACGCCAAGTCTCGCGCTATGACACGCTATGCCGCCCTCTGATTGGCGCCCTAACCCAAACCCTAACCCTAACCTTAACCCTATCCCAACCCAGCACAGCGTGAGTGTCATTGAGCTCAGCCAATCAGATGGCAGCATAGCGCGTCATAGGGCGGGACTTGGTGTGGCCATAGTAGGATTCTTAAATTTGCATCCGGGGCTATCCCCAAGACATCCGGGGCTATAGCCCCGAATGCCCAGATCTAATGACGGCGCTGGTTCCGTATCAGTTCAATACGGAACAAGACTTTTATAAATGTCTTAAAAGTTCTAAAACAAAACTTGAACAAAAAAATAAAGGACATGACATCGATGTCCTCAATGGTAGTCACGGCCATGGTGAAGCACCAGACCTAATTTCACTCCATGTCTCGCGGACCAGCTGTCTCCACCTTGCGCGACCCATAGTTTGAGAAACGCTGCACTAGCGTTTTATTAGGGTGTTTTGTCAAGTCAAGTCAAGTCAAGTTTATTTATATAGCGCATTTCATACAGAGGTCATTCAATGTGCTTTACATAAACAAAAACCAAACAATAATAGCAGATAAAAGCATAGATGAGCAAAGAGTAATAATAGTAATAATAATAAAATAAAAAATAAAAAGAAAGCAATAAAGAATAATTAACATAAAAGACTAATGGTGGAATAACTAGAAGACAGGTCTGTTTTTAACAGATAGACTTTGCCAGAGTCTAATTTAGCAAACCAGTGATAGTGATCCTTCTCAAACACCCAGAGCTGTTGCCACTCTTTGGAGATTCGTTGACGTAGGCCCATCTGTGTGCGCACACAATATTTCCTTTCTTACTGGGGAGACCTTAATGTCCAGGGCTGATAGCTCAGCCGTCCCTGACGCTGACTACCACCCAACAAAAACTATTCCCAAACAGGGGCCCTACTCACCTGAATCTCCCTTTGCCCAATACCAGGGGCAGAACGTAGTACTTAAAAGGAACAAACCAGTACTACTCACCATGAGTGCAATTCTCCGGCATGTTGAGGGATCACACACATCAGGTTTCAATTTCCAAAACAAAATAAAAACTTAAAATAAAAATAAAGGAAAGCATAACATCATTTAAAAATAAAGATTTATACAGAAAGCATAAAAGACTCAAGGTGGAATAATTAAAAGACATTTAGCAGAAAGCATCTGAGAACAATTTTGTCTTAAGTCTAGATTTAAAGCTGGCTGCAGTTGGGGCCTTTTTAATGTAATCTGGAAGTTGGTTCCAAAGCTGAGCTGCATAGCAGCTAAAAGCTGCTTCACCATGTTTAGTTCTAACAGTGGGTTTTACTAACAGGTTTTTCTCCTGAGACCTGAGAGGACGAGAAGGTGTGTACTGCTGAAACATGTCTGATAGGTATTTAGGTCCTGCTCCATTTACTGATTTAAAAACAAGCAGTAGTGCTTTAAAGTCAATTCTGTGACTTATTGGAAGCCAGTGCAGAGATTTAAGAATTGGACTAATGTGCTCAGTTCTTTTTGTTTTTGTGAGAAGACTGAGAACCCTAGCTGCTGCATTTTGAATCACCTGAAGCTGTTTGATAGTCTTTTTAGGAAGGCCTGTGAACAGTCCATTGCAGTAATCAACCCAGCTAGAGATAAATGCATGAATGAGTTTTTCTAAATCATGTTTTGACATTAGCCCTCTCAGTTTGGCAATATTTTTGAGGTGGTAAAAAGCTGATTTAGTTATCATTTTCATGTGGCTGTTGAAATTTAGTTCACTGTCGATTAATACACCACGATTTTTAACAGTATCCTTTGCTTTCAATCCTTTTGTGTCAAGGAGAGTGGCAACCTTAAGTCTTTCCTCCTTTTTACCAAATACAATGACTTGTGACAGTTTTTCTTTGTTCAGCTGAAGACAATTTTGAGACATCCAAGTGTTGATTTGTTCTATACACTGACACAGAGAATCAAAGGGACCACAGTCGTTAGGAGACAGAGCTAAGTAGATTTGTGTGTCATCTGCATAGCTATGATATGAAATCAAATTATTTTGGATGATTTGTCCAAGTGGGAGCATATAGAGGTTGAATAACAATGGCCCCAAGATCGACCACTGGGGAACACCACAGGTCAAGGACGTCGGTGTTGAGGTACAGTTGCCGATGGCAACAAAGAAGCTCCTCTGTTATAGATATGATTTGAGCCAGTTGGTAACTATGCCTGTAAATCCAACCTAGTGTTCTATTTGTGTGTATTTTAGATTGTAGTGTGTGTGTGTGCATTGTTATGACTTTGATAATATTCATAAAAGTCTTGTTCCGTATTTACTGATGACTTCCCAATGCATTGAGCAGTATCAGTTAAATACGGAACAAGACTTTTATGAACGTTATAAAAGTCATAAAACGAAACTTCCCAAACAAAACATACCGAGGACATGACCTCTGTGTCCTCAATGGTAGTTACGGCCATGCTCATATCTATATAAACTGTTCTTGGTATCAAGAAATGCAAATGTAAAAACTGGCTGCTAAAAACTTCTCATTTATTAGATAAGATGTACAACTTTTAGTACCGTTTACCACCATTCAAACTCCGTGTGAACTAACTTCTAGTTTATCGTGGGGAAACTAAGGGATCGTTCCACTATGAGTAAATAGAGGGGTTTCGCGGGTGACACCATTTTGGCAGGGGTGTTGGATTTTTATCTGCAAAATTGTTTTGGTGGGAGAAAATTATGTATTTGTTGAGTTTTATGTCAGTTAGTTAGATTTATTACTAAATAATAACTGTGAACTTGAATGTGAATGCTGTTCCAAGTTGCTGCTGGTGCACATAAATAACTGTTTATTTTTAATACTAGCTAGGCTTCCTCAAGACAAGGATCAAAACTACATCCTACTTCCAGTATGAATACACTCTCATTGCGCTCATCAATGATAATATCAGGTCGGGTGGCATCAATATCACACAACACAGGCATCTCCGCATGCCACAAAGAAAACATTTGGGGCGTAACAAAGCAGTTAATATGACACTGTAGGTGGGAAGATGGAAGGTATAATGATATATTGATATAATGTCCACAATCCTGTCATGTTATGGTTATGGTTATGGTTATGGTTATTTAGCAGACGCCTTTGTCCAAAGCGACATACAAATAAATAACAGTACAAATTAAATTAACAGTGAACAATTACAATAGGGAGAATAGTAATATTATCAGTAAAAACAATAATTTTAAGCACTAACCTAATGAGAAATAAAAAAAGTGAAATGAGGATAGCAATCAAATAAGTCACTCAGTTAATTATATATAATAATAATAACTAAAGCATGGTATGGCTAAATTTAAGGACAATAGCAAAATAAATTTCAAATTCTATCAATGGACAAATTATAACAAAACAATACTATTATACAAACCATAACACATCACAAACTCAAAGGACTAAGTGCATATTGAACAAATATGCCTTAAGACCCCTCTTAAAAGATCCAAAGCTGTTGCTCGAACGGAGAGCACTGGGCAACTCATTCCACCAACACGGAACCACTGAAGAGTATATCTACAATTTGACCTAGCATGTATGGTTGGTCGACATAACAGACGCTCCTCAGAAGATCGCAGTGGGCGGTTGGGAATGTACATCGTGATTAAAGAACTGAAGTAGCTGGGAGCAGATCCAGTCAGTGTCCTATAGGCCAGAGTGAGAGATTTAAATTTAATTCTGGCTACTATAGGGAGCCAGTGGAGAGTAACTAGGAGAGGGGTTACATGTGTCCTCTTTGGCTGATTGAAGACCAGTCGTGCTGCAGCATTCTGAATCAACTGTAGTGGTCTTAATACACAAGCAGGTAGGCCAGCTAACAGAGAATTACAGTAGTCCAGCTTGGAGATAACCATTGCCTGTACAAGAAGCTGAGTGGAATCTTGTGTCAGATAAGGTCTGATCTTCCTAATGTTGTACAGGGTATACCGACATGACTTTGCAATTGAGGCAAAATGCTCAGAGAAAGTAAGTTGGTCATCAATTATGACACCCAAGTTACGTGCCGATCTAGTTGGAGTCAGTGAGGATGAATCAAGCTGGATATTGATCTGTTGGGGAATAGCTGTTTTTGCTGGAAACACCAAGAGTTCAGTTTTGGAAAGATTAAGCTGAAGGTGCTGATCCTTCATCCAGATTGAAATGTCCTTCAGGCATGCAGAGATCCGATGGGAAACACTAGAGTCCTCAGGTGGGAAGGATAGGAAAAGTTGAGTGTCGTCCGCATAGCAATGATATTCAAATCCATGAGAGCGAATAATCCCACCTAAAGAAGTGGTGTAAATAGAGAAAAGGAGGGGCCCTAATACTGATCCATGGGGGACTCCTGTAGTGAGGTCATGAGACTTTGATATCTGTCCCAGCCAAGACACGCTAAAAGAACGCCCTTTAAGGTAAGATTTAAACCAGTCAAGAGCTTTCCCAGAAATTCCCAGTTCATATAGTGTAGAAAGGAGAATGTCATGGTTAACCGTATCAAAGGCTGCAGATAAATCTAACAGAATTAACACTGATGACTGAGCAGAGGACTTAGCTACTCTCATGTATGTTGGGATATATATAATCTTTATAGAAATTGCAACCATTCAATATATGTGACATGGTTTCTATTACCTGTTCTTGCCCATGGTGAATACATAACAGTGAGTGTGAATCAGGGTAAGACAGACAGATCAAATTTGGTAGGTAAAACCTTATGTAAAAATAAGGTTTGTGGTTTATGTAAAAATCTGTTTATCCTCATCAATTGAAGCATTACGAAGGATAGTATGAGACACAGAGTGGTCTGCTGAGGGACTGCAGGCTAACTTTCCCTGTAATCTGAGTCCAGTCCAGTGTTGCTGGCGCTGTCGATGCTTGACTGACAGCAGGGAAGCACGATTGCACTCAGGGGCGAGTGAGTAATGAAGACCAGCTTCCAGTAATGTTGCGCTCACGATGATATTTTGTCCATGACCATAGAGTCTGAAGGGACAGCGTGCATCTGTTTGAAACCACTGCAGGTTGACTCCCGTCCAGTTGTAAATGTCGTTGAGGTCGGGCCAGTCATATCTGACCTGAAAGCCGACGGCTGTAGTGTCCAGTTTAATTTATTAAATGTGTGTGTGTGGGGGGGGGGGGGGGGGGGGGGGGAGGGCAGAGAGGGAGTTCAGCATCTTGACGGCTTGGTGGAAAAAGCTGTCTTTCAATCTAGTCCTGGTCCCAAGGCTCCTCAGTCTCTTTCCTGATGGCAGCAGACTGAGGATTGGATGGATGTTGGATGGATGGGTGGAGTCTCTGGCAATACTGTATGTTTCAACTCGTCTTAGTTAAAGGAACCGTATGTAGGATTTTGGCTAAAAGTACTGCAATACACTTTCATTGTAGAGCGGTGTATCCCCTCCCCCTCCCCCTGAGTCGAAGTTGGCAACCCGGATGCCAAAACACTGACTTTGTGATTAGTAGATAGGTGGAGCGTTGCGCATCAGGCCAAAACACATAAGTTGAGGGCTGCAACTGCAACTGTTGTCAGTGATGTAAGTATTTGAAATGAGCATGGTTTCTTAATGTAGTGACATATCAGGGTCATTTTATGATTCATTTATACATTTCTTACATACGATTCCTTTAAGGGAATAACATAGTTTAATATGAAAAAAAACGGTGAAGTGTTCCTTTAAAATATCACAGGGCTGAATTACATTATTATTTTGACATGAAGATGCAGGCCAGAACAGGGCTGAACACAGGCTGGGAGTTTTAAGACCCCTGACCTATGCAATCAATAAGAACATCTTGTTAAACTGTTAACTGTTAACTGTTTACAGTAGATCAACATTGGCAAAATGTTTCATTTTCTATTACAGTTATTTAATTTGGCCATTCTGAGATAGAGACATGGATTGAGAAGGGCAGGCTATAGTGGGAGTAACTTACTGTATAAGCAATTATGCTTGATTAGCCCGCTGAATTTGCTACCTAAACTAAAAACAAGTGCTGTCTTTTTCCCTTATTTTACACTTTCCAACACAAAATAAAAATATAAGAAAATTAGAAGTAGCTTGTCATTTGAGTACTTACTTAACAGTACTCAAAAACAGTACTTAATTGTTTTAAGTAAGTTTCTCAAAAAGGCATTTGTACTTTAACTGAAGTACATTTTATGGGAGTAAACATTTACTTTTACTTGAGTATGAAATGTCTAAGTGAGACAGAGTTAGAATAGGATGGATGAATCAGTCAAAAGAGTTTGTTTATTATTAGCCCTCAGAATTGAAGCAAACTCATTTTTGCTTTACTTTCAGTTCTGAAATCATTAATTCCTCAGAACACATTGTTTCTCTGCATCTCTGAAACACGTCACAGGTGTTGTTGATGAATGTTCTGCCATAAAGCCACAGAATCACACTGATCTCATGCAGCTCACAACATAGGCTACAGAAGCCCCAAGATATTCCACAGCCTATAGGTGTAGGTTTAGCTCTTAGTGAATAGCTAGTTGTGATAATTAGTTGTGGTATTTTGTTTCATTATGTTCACTTGCATAGGCTATTGGTCTGTCTTCAGCTCCAGTAGAGGTAGAGATGACTGGAATATGACAGCCTCTGAGCACTGACTGGGCCAAAGTGTTTCTCAGAAATGTCTGGTGAGCGGAGCTTATTTAGCTTCACAAGATAAGCAAGCTAACACGTAAGAGTAATCCTTACTCTAGATTTTAAAACTTTGTCAAACCAATTTACCATTTGGCTATTCCTATTATCCTACTACTACTAAGTTTTTGAAATTATAGAAAGTGATAGACAGTGAATACATAACCAATTTGATGTATCACATGGCAACTTTTGCCAATTCCAATATTAGAACTAGCACTTTGGGAAAGAGACTAACCGGAAGTGAGTGGGACACAGAAATGGGGTAGGATGAGGAAATGACCAGGGTGGGACTGAAACCCAGGTACACATGGGAAAATGGACCCAAAGGTGGTATGCACACTCTAATTGCACCAGTGCCTCCAAAATGGTAATTTAACAGTTAGGTGGCAGATGAAGCAGTAGAGATCCATAGAAGATGTTTAAAGGTAATTATAGCTGGAATTGTTTTGTAAATTTCAAATTAAGACACAACATTTGTTGTGTGTGACCATACAGAATGAAACAAAAACAGGAAACACCACAGCGCACAGCTTCACAGGATGGACAGCTCAAATACTGTGATCAGAGCACAGAAGAGCAAGGAGGTGTTGCATCAGATATCACCACAGTCAAATGACTTCAGCTAAACTAGCTTTGATCATAGAGGTGTTGGAAGAATCCTCTGAACAAGGGAAGGTTACCATTGGCAGGATCCTCTGGAACACAGGTTAGCATGAGAAGAATCTTCTGGACCAAGATGTTTCAGCCGCTAGTCATCGGGCTGATGACCCTCACTGTGCTTACAGGTGAGACCCTCATGACCAACGGTAACAGTAGCAGGTGCCCTTTCTATTTGGCCCTTTCTTGTATCATTGTACTCAGGGGTGGGCAATATTCATGATACATGCTAAATACATATTTCAAATAAAAGTATTATTTTGTAATTTGTTATTGATTGGGTGGAAGAAAATAGGCCGAGTGTCATTTTGTGTCAAGATACTAGGAGTGTGTTTTTTGTAGATTAAAATCACAGCCAAATATTTTTATTAAACCAATATTTTTGGTGGTGTGATGATGTCAATGAATGTAGCTGGATGTTGGGCATGTTCTCAGATTATGAAACACGGATGTGTGAATGTGTTTTGCTCCAAATTGTTGCAGTGTGAATGGGGCAAAAGTCTCGAGGGCATGAGGCCAGGAAGTTTTGATGCACAGAATAGGATTTATGTACCTGCAACACGGATTTGTGAACCCGTATAGCCCCTATTTTGCGTTACAGTAAAAAACTGTTTTTTTTTTTCAATCGTTTACAAACAATTTTGAAAACAGGGCTCTTTTTGTCTAAACACATCACACAATTAACCAAACACCACACCCAATTAGCAGAACATAGCAGATTGTTAGCAAAATATTTAATATTTCTGTCAAAAACAATAAACAAATTGATAAAACCTTATACTGTTCTCATATCACTAACACATTATTTGAATGATTCTACACTGTCTCCATCTTATACACACCAACACAATACATTCAAAACACATCTGTAAAAACCCTCTTACAATATATGGATCTTATTCAGACATATTGTTTGAGAGCATTAGGGTAATTTAGATGACAAAAATATTTTGATGAACCTAAAACTTTCTTGATTACTTTTTAGATAGAGAAAATAAAAAGTACTGTACACTTACAGTCACTGAAGAAAAACTAAAGCAACAATACAAAATATAGCCGCAAGCGGCGATGGCGGGCCCGAGCACCTGCGGTGCGGACCCTTGACTTTTCAAAATCTAACAAAGCAACGCGTACTTGTTGGTGGGCATGTGCATGAGCAACACACATGCCCACCAAATTTGGTTTCATGTATGTGTCAACCACAACAGACAACAGGCTGGGTGGCGCTATAGAGTCCCTACGCCACACCCTAGGCAAGAGCTCTGTCTCTGACTAGCGGCGTCAGTAACACACAAGCCTACCTAATTGTCGTGAATGTATGTGTCAACCATAATAGACAATGTGCTAGGTGGCGCTTTAGAGTCCCTAAGCCACACCCTAGGCCAGCGCTCTATCCCTGACTAGCGGTAGCAATAACACTCATGCCCACCAAATGTGGTTCATTTTCGTGAATGTATCAACTTCAACAGACAATGCGCTAGGTGGTGCTATAGAGTCCCTAATTCACACCCTAGGCCAGAGCTCTGTTTCTGACTAGCGGCAGTGATAACACACAAGCTCACTGAATTTGGTTCATTTTCATGAATGTATATGTCAACCACAACAGGTAACACACAACATGGCGCTATAGAGTCCCTAAGCCACATCCTAGGCCAAAGCTCTGTCTCTGATTAGCTATAGCAATAACACACAAGTCCACCAAATTTGGTTCATTTTCGTGAATGTTTGTGTCAACCACAACAGATAACGTGCTGCTAGGTGGCGCTATAGAGTCCCTAAGCCACACCCGAGGCCAGAGCTCTGTCTTTGACTAGCGGCAACAATAACACACAAGCCCACCAAATTTTGTTAATTTTTGTGAATGTTTGTGTCAACCACAACAGACAATGCGCTAGGTGGCGCTATAGAGTCCCTAGGCCACACCCTAGGCTAGAGCTCTGTCTCTGACTAGCGATAGCAATAACACACAAGCCCACCAAATTTGGTTCATTTTCGTGAATGTATGTGTCAACCACAACAAACTACATGCTAGGTGGCGTTATAGAGTCCCTAAGCCAAACCCTAGGCTAGAGCTCTGTCTCTGACTAGCGATAGCAATAACACACAAGCCCATCAAATTTGGTTCATTTTCGTGAATGTTTGTGTCAACCACAACAGATAACGTGCTGCTAGATGGCGCTATAGAGTCCCGAAGCCACACCTTAGGCCAGAGCTCTGTCTCTGACTAGCAGAAGCAATTCCACGTGTAGCTGCCAAATTACATCCAATTTATAACCTTTTTTCTGCCTATAACACCAACTTCCTGTTTCTTAATAAGACGCCATAATTCAAACCTTCGCCATTTCAATATACTTCGAAAATTCAAAAATCTGGTCGCAATTCCTCTTGAGCAACCCCTCAAGATCATTTTAGTGCTGAAATGACATGATTTCGATAAACCGTCTAGGAGAAGTGTTTCAAAATACATGATGTGCAAAATTCATAATCATAATCATAACTCAAATTCCTCGAAGATTCACTATGTAGTTGAAATGTAGAAGTTGTTCAGATTAATACAACACACATGCCTACCAAATTTGGTTCATTTCCATGCATGTATGTGTCAACTAGGGCTTTGACTCCGAACTTCGTTATTCGAATATAATTCGAATTTTTGAAAAATATATGATATTCGAACGAATTTTAGGCAGCTCTTAATATTCGAACCTGTTATGAACATTATTTTTTTTGTACATGTGTTTGCATGCAAACGTTGTTTTCAGATTCAGCGGCTTTCTCACATCTGGTAAAGTCGTGAATCATGAGCTCATTAGCAAGGCTATTAAGCTTACTCATCTCGGCTCCTGTAGGTGATGTTAGCAAGTGGTTTGACTAGCCTATTCAGTTTCCCCACGTGTGTGTACGTTTCAAGGTAAGCTAATAGTAACTTCCTCATTGAGTCTTGGAGTTGGAAGACATTGGTATTGAGATGGTCAATCAACTTGAATGCAAGAGTTTTAATCTGTGCAGCATGCTAATCATGCTAACCGGATAATTTAGCTTGTTGTCTTCTATGCGTCATTGCTTTCACGATTGTGAATGTTTAGGATGCATGTCGAGGGACGGGTGTCCATTAGAGAAAGCGGGCCATGGAGAATAAGTTTAGGCTACTTATAGGCTATACTGTTTGGTAAAGTTGTATGCATAGTGCCTCCACCTGAACAGCGTTATGTCGGTGCAGCTTCCAGGGATCTTGTTTTCATGGAGACAGACGCGGTCTGCACGGAGTGGAGGGGCTGTGTACGTGTGTGTGTGTGTGTGTGTGTATGTTTGTGTGAGAGAGAGAGAGACGGAGGGAGAGCAGGAAAAGGAAATTCAGCTTAATGAATGCTGCGTGTTTTTCCAATTGCATAAAAATAATGGTCAAAATATTATGAACAAATATTCGAATACATTCGAAGTTTGATATTAATAACCAAACGAACTTCGAATACGATTTTTGGCCAAAAGTCAAAGCCCTAGTGTCAACCACAACAGACAACGCGCTAGGTGGCGCTATAGAGTCCCTGAGCCACGCCCTAGGCCAGAGCTCTGTCGCTGAGTAGCGTTACCAATTCCACACATAGCTGCCAAATTTCAAGAGTTTTAGAGCATGCCAAGTTGGTGAAAAAAGGGAAAACGTGGCCCAGAAGAAATCTAAACTGAGCAAAAACAATAGGGCCTTGCACCTACGGTGCAGCCACTTCAGTGGCCGCACCTCGGTGCTCGGGCCCTAACAAGTAACAACAATACGTAATACTCGGTAACACTTTATAATAATGGTACATGAATTCTCATGAACTAATGCATGAATTAATGCATGAATTACGCATTAGTTAATCCATTAATATATCATGAATCATTATGACTTAACATGAATTCACTGATTGCCATTAATGAATTAATACATAAATAACTCATCATCTTAAGCATTAAGTACGGTTGGCACATCATCATGAATCATGATTAATTAAGCATGATCATGATGACTTTTTGTCAGATAAAATTTTGGACATCACTGTCATGGAGAAAAAAGAAAAGTAATTACACATGAATTCATGTTAACTAAATGACATGAATTATCATGAGTTAATTCATTAACTCATGCATTAATTACACATGAAAATCTCATTAATAAACATGAATTAATAGTATGTCATTAATGACATCAGGTATGGACAACAATTCATCTTGAGCATTAGGTACAGTGGGTAAATCATTATGAATATGATCAATTACACATGATCATGGTGATTTCTAGGTTTTTGAAATCTGCTCAAGGGGTAAGTAAACTATACATTAACTCATCATGAACTAATTAAGACCATTTTCAGAGAATATCGAAGAATCCACATCGTTCAAATATAGGCATGTACTCATTAGCTAAGCATTATCTTTTCATTAGTTAATCATGTCTGTGGCCCCTCAGATAAAGTGATGAACAGGTGGTGCTTTAAATGCATGAAGTTTGAAGTCATGCAAAAATGGTCAATTTACATTAATTAATGATGAATTACTCATGAGTTCATCATGTTTGTGGCCCCTCACCTAAAGTGGTAAATGGACCCTTCTTTATCACTGGCCAAAGAAGTGATTTTAAAAAGAAATAAATTGTTATATTACATGAATCAAAGATTAAGTGCTCATGAGTTCATCATGTGTGTGGCCCCTTAACTGAAGTGGTAAACAGGTGTTTATTTAACATTGATGAATAGTGTTATTAACAATGAAGAAACTGATATTTAATTTGTTATTTTTAATTCCTGCCAACAGGTGCATCAGTGCATGAATCCTACACACATCAAAACACTACTTTTCATACATAGTTGTAGCACACGAACAATGAAAGAAACAATCCAAGGTTCAAATCAAAGGTTTAAACCTATAAACTTATTTAAAGTTCAACCCAGTCTCATTCTCAAAACGTTTCCCTGGGAAAAATTTTGCAGACCCAGCAAAACGTACCTCTAGGTACATTTCCAAAACGTACCTCCAGGTACATTTCCAAAACGTACCTCCAGGTACGTTTCTGATGCCAGCAGGGGGTGCTAAAGAGCGACGTTTACATATTGTTTACCACAGTTAGGTCTGGTCAAATATTCAAATGTAAACATGACAAATAAAGTATCACAGTATCAAATCCCTCACAATACAAAAACAATGTCATGGTGAGAGCAAATTCAGTTCCGTTGGATTCAAATAATAAGCAAAGTCCCTTTTGGTATAAAAGAAAAAGTAGAAAGTCTCGTTTGGTATAAAAGTAAAATTCAAACGTCCCTTATGGTATAAAAGCAAAATTCAAAAATAGTTTCCCATGTGCTCCTTCCTGCGTGGGAAAATAACAGCTTATCCGTAATCCACGTGCGATGCTGGAAGTTCACGCAGACGGGGAAGAAACCTTGCAGCAGTTGGCCACACATTCCAAAACGTACCTCCAGGTACATTTCCAAAACGTACCTCCATGTACATTTCCAAAACGTACCTCCAGGTACGTTTCTGATGCCAGCAGGGGGTGCTGCTGGGTGGGTGGTCGACACGCGTAATCTCTTGGGACAGGCTCGCCATCGTAGTTGGTCTGAAATCCACTGAATCTCTATCCCGTAATAAGAACCTAAGAATCTACACAGAAAAGAGTAACAGTTACCATCAGACATTTATTTTCTATGAGATCTCATTTAAACTTTATTTTCTTATAGCATCAAACTCTCAACAGGCATAACGCCGTAATACTGCCATAAAAGGATCTCAGCTGCAGCAAACTAGCACAGTTGAATAGAATAGAATAGAAGAATATACTTTCTTGATCCCGTGAGGAAAATTTGTTTCTCTGCATTTAACCGAATTAATGAACACAGCACGCGCACACACACACACACACACACACACAGTGAGGGGAATCACACACTAACACTACAGAGCAGTAAGCTGCCTGCCCAACCAGCAGCGCTCGGGGAGCGGAGAGGGGTTAGGTGCCTTGCTCAAGGGCACTGACTTCAGCCGTGGTGGACTGCTCGGGGATCGAACCGGCAACCCTCCGGTTACGCCCGAAGCCCTAAACAGCTGCTACACCACGGCTGCCCCAATAGTTAGCCAGCACGGCTAACAAACCTTGAGCAGACAGTATATACAAATAGTTCGGCAACACACCCGTAATTCACAAGGAAAATGTACAACAAGACATGTTTCACTTTAAAGTAGCCTATCGACTAACTGTCGAACTAACATCAATTGCTGCAAGCTAATATCACAACGGGAGTTCAATGAACACATTAGCTATGCAGATTTACGTGACTTACATTAAAAGTTTAAACCAAAATAACCCAAGAAAATGTGGAACTACCACTCAATTTCAGCAAATACAAGTGTCTAGTGTTGCTGTAAATGCTTCAACTGGTTTTGTGAGCTTTCTAAGTCTCCAATTCACCGTAAGATTGACTATTCACATGTAATCCACTAACGTGATAAACAATAAACTTACCGAAGCTCTTCTCTTGTTAAAACCAAATGGAAAGATCCTCTTGGCGCGATATATAACGAAGTAAAGTTAAGAGGTAGTAAAAACGATTACTCAAATGTTTAGTTATAATGCAAGCACTTCTCTCAAGTTCGAAACCGTGACGTCCGTTCATTCATTCCAGAATCTACCTAGAGAGGGAAATTCAAATTTCCGCGCATGCGCGGTGCATACTGGCACTGAATCTACAGGGCAGGTTCGAATCCGGCCGTGTGCAGGGCTGAGCCCTGAGCCTAGGAGCGGAAGTCGAGCGTGATAACTATTGAGCTCAAATCTCCTGCTATTTGATATTTATGAATATAGGCTCAGCTTTTCACAGGTCCGAAGCCGACTGCGTGCCGAGTCTGGGATTCATGATGACTTGCGAGGCTCAGGGCTCAGCCCTGCACACGGCCGGATTCGAACCTGCCCTGTAGATTCAGTGCCAGTATGCACCGCGCATGCGCGGAAATTTGAATTTCCCTCTCTAGTCTAGGTAGATTCTTGAATGAATGAACGCCACGGTTTCGAACTTGAGAGAAGTGCTTGCATTATAACTAAACAAGTGAGTAATCGTTTTTACTACCTCTTAACTTTACTTCGTTATATATCGCGCCAAGAGGATCTTTCCATTTGGTTTTAACAAGAGAAGAGCTTCGGTAAGTTTATTGTTTATCACGTTAGTGGATTACATGTGAATAGTCAATCTTACGGTGAATTGGAGACTTAGAAAGCTCACAAAACCAGTTGAAGCATTTACAGCAACACTAGAAACTTGTATTTGCTGAAATTGAGTGGTAGTTCCACATTTTCTTGGGTTATTTTGGTTTAAACTTTTAATGTAAGTCACGTAAATCTGCATAGCTAATGTGTTCATTGAACTCCCGTTGTGATATTAGCTTGCAGCAATTGATGTTAGTTCGACAGTTAGTCGATAGGCTACTTTAAAGTGAAACATGTCTTGTTGTACATTTTCCTTGTGAATTACGGGTGTGTTGCCGAACTATTTGTATATACTGTCTGCTCAAGGTTTGTTAGCCGTGCTGGCTAACTATTGGGGCAGCCGTGGTGTAGCAGCTGTTTAGGGCTTCGGGCGTAACCGGAGGGTTGCCGGTTCGATCCCCGAGCAGTCCACCACGGCTGAAGTCAGTGCCCTTGAGCAAGGCACCTAACCCCTCTCCGCTCCCCGAGCGCTGCTGGTTGGGCAGGCAGCTTACTGCTCTGTGTTAGTGTGTGATTCCCCTCACTGTGTGTGTGTGTGTGTGTGTGTGTGCGCGTGCTGTGTTCATTAATTCGGTTAAATGCAGAGAAACAAATTTTCCTCACGGGATCAAGAAAGTATATATTCCTCTATTCTATTCTATTCAATTGTGCTAGTTTGCTGCAGCTGAGATCCTTTTATGGCAGTATTACGGCGTTATGCCTGTTGAGAGTTTGATGCTATAAGAAAATAAAGTTTAAATGAGATCTCATAGAAAATAAATGTCTGATGGTAACTGTTACTCTTTTCTGTGTAGATTCTTAGGTTCTTATTACGGGATAGAGATTCAGTGGATTTCAGACCAACTACGATGGCGAGCCTGTCCCAAGAGATTACGCGTGTCGACCACCCACCCAGCAGCACCCCCTGCTGGCATCAGAAACGTACCTGGAGGTACGTTTTGGAAATGTACATGGAGGTACGTTTTGGAAATGTACCTGGAGGTACGTTTTGGAATGTGTGGCCAACTGCTGCAAGGTTTCTTCCCCGTCTGCGTGAACTTCCAGCATCGCACGTGGATTACGGATAAGCAGTTATTTTCCCACGCAGGAAGGAGCACATGGGAAACTATTTTTGAATTTTGCTTTTATACCATAAGGGATGTTTGAATTTTACTTTTATACCAAACGAGACTTTCTACTTTTTCTTTTATACCAAAAGGGACTTTGCTTATTATTTGAATCCAACGGAACTGAATTTGCTCTCACCATGACATTGTTTTTGTATTGTGAGGGATTTGATACTGTGATACTTTATTTGTCATGTTTACATTTGAATATTTGACCAGACCTAACTGTAGTAAACAATGTGTAAACGTCGCTCTTTAGCACCCCCTGCTGGCATCAGAAACGTACCTGGAGGTACGTTTTGGAAATGTACCTAGAGGTACGTTTTGCTGGGTCTGCAAAATTTTTCCCAGGGAAACGTTTTGAGAATGAGACTGGGTTGAACTTTAAATAAGTTTATAGGTTTAAACCTTTGATTTGAACCTTGGATTGTTTCTTTCATTGTTCGTGTGCTACAACTTTGTATGAAAAGTAGTGTTTTGATGTGTGTAGGATTCATGCACTGATGCGCCTGTTGGCAGGAATTAAAAATAACAAATTAAATATCAGTTTCTTCATTGTTAATAACACTATTCATCAATGTTAAATAAACACCTGTTTACCACTTCAGTTAAGGGGCCACACACATGATGAACTCATGAGCACTTAATCTTTGATTCATGTAATATAACAATTTATTTCTTTTTAAAATCACTTCTTTGGCCAGTGATAAAGAAGGGTCCATTTACCACTTTAGGTGAGGGGCCACAAACATGATGAACTCATGAGTAATTCATCATTAATTAATGTAAATTGACCATTTTTGCATGACTTCAAACTTCATGCATTTAAAGCACCACCTGTTCATCACTTTATCTGAGGGGCCACAGACATGATTAACTAATGAAAAGATAATGCTTAGCTAATGAGTACATGCCTATATTTGAACGATGTGGATTCTTCGATATTCTCTGAAAATGGTCTTAATTAGTTCATGATGAGTTAATGTATAGTTTACTTACCCCTTGAGCAGATTTCAAAAACCTAGAAATCACCATGATCATGTGTAATTGATCATATTCATAATGATTTACCCACTGTACCTAATGCTCAAGATGAATTGTTGTCCATACCTGATGTCATTAATGACATACTATTAATTCATGTTTATTAATGAGATTTTCATGTGTAATTAATGCATGAGTTAATGAATTAACTCATGATAATTCATGTCATTTAGTTAACATGAATTCATGTGTAATTACTTTTCTTTTTTCTCCATGACAGTGATGTCCAAAATTTTATCTGACAAAAAGTCATCATGATCATGCTTAATTAATCATGATTCATGATGATGTGCCAACCGTACTTAATGCTTAAGATGATGAGTTATTTATGTATTAATTCATTAATGGCAATCAGTGAATTCATGTTAAGTCATAATGATTCATGATATATTAATGGATTAACTAATGCGTAATTCATGCATTAATTCATGCATTAGTTCATGAGAATTCATGTACCATTATTATAAAGTGTTACCTAATACTCTAATCATCTCTCTGTCTAGCTGGATCAGGCCATAAGAGTTCATCCACATCACAGGCTATGGGTGCCTCTCATTTGGTCTTTTATACGTCCTCCCTCGCTCCTCGGGCTTCGATCCTCACTGATCGACATAAAGAATGATGGGGTGAAACTATGGGATAGTCTATCCAGTGTTAGTTATAGATCAGTGGGAACGCCCCTCGAGGATTGAGTAGGCATGTTGAGAAGAACCTTATGTCTTTGTTGGCAAGGCAAGACTGTATAACACACCTGAGTGCTGCGTTTTAAATTTTGCACATGTGTGCTTACACACCTGGTGGATGTGATTATCCAATTTGTTCATTAGTGTAGTCATTGGCAACCCGGGGCTTTATAATGACAAGGAAGTAACCTCGCAATCCTTATCTGTGTCTAAGGTGTGGAAATGTGTGTAGAGTTTGACAAATCACTGTGTGTAATGTTTTACAAAAAGGGTGAGGCAGACATTGTGTGTAATGTTTTGCAAATCTGTGGAGGTGTTTTGCTCCTTGGAGTAAAATTTTGCAAATTGTATGAACATTTGTTTTATTTTTAGTGTGTAAACAATCGTAAAAACTGTAAAAGCGCAAGAACATGATTTTTGTCTCTGTGTCTCCATAGTGTCTGCACCTGAGGTGTTTGTGTTACGTGGACATTCAGTCACTCTGCAGGCAACAGGTCATGAGAACAAGACGGACTTCTGTTCCCTCATGTGGAGTGTCAACAAAACAACCGTTGTGGAACATGGTAGGACACACTTTGTCAACCCAGATCACAACGGAAGAGTAGAGTTTGATGATAATACCCTCTCTCTGCATCTGAAGAACTTGCAGAGGAAAGACTCTGGACATTACACAGCAGAGAGGAGAAATGAAGCTAAAGAAAAAAAGACCGTTGCTGAATACAACTTGCATGTTATAGGTGAGGAAGAGTGTCAAAAGACCACTGACAATTGTTATGATTTTTAGCATCTCCGCAAAGGGCATATGCATCCTGCCTGTTTAAGTTAGGGTGATCTGACGTCCACGGTTTCAGGGGACTGTCCCTGTTTTTGGTTACCTGTCCCCGGGAAAATACAGAAAAACTACCTCCCCAGATAATACTTGTATGTATTTCAATAAGATTAATAGTCAAACTGAAATGTCCCCATTTTTTCCCACATTTTTGGGATTATGTCCCCCGTTTTGGTCTCGGACATCTGGTCACCTTAGTTTAAGTGCACTCAGGTGTGTGTGTGTGTGTGTGTGTGTGTGTGTGTGTGTGTGTGTGTGTGTGTGTGTGTGTGTGTGTGTGTGTGTGTGTGTGTGTGTGTGTGTGTGTGTGTGTGTGTGTGTGTTGTGTGTGTGTGTGTTTTGTGCATGTTAACACTGCATGGATTGTGTGTGTGTGTGTGTGTGTGTGTGTGTGTGTGTGTGTGTGTGTGTGTGTGTGTGTGTGTGTGTGTGTGTGTGTGTGTGTGTGTGTGTGTTATCTTTCTTTTTCAAAGAGCATGTAGCAGCCCCAACTCTGACTGTGGTGTCTAACTGGTCCAGCAGTGACTCCTGTAATGTGACTCTAAACTGCACAGGACTCAACGTGTCACTGATCTCCAGCTGTAACGGCACCTTCTGCTCTCAGGAGAGAGGAGACAGATTCCTCTCCATCTCTCTCAACCATGCCACCATCTCCTGTAACCATAGCAACATCCTGACTTGGAGTCAGACCACATTGGATCTTCAAACTCTTTGTGGGTTTCATAATGGTAAGACAAACTAGCACACCGCAGGCACAGAGTTGAAGAAATGTGCATGCATCCCAATACACAGACTGTTTGCATGCACATAACAATTATCTCATACAGATGCTGATGCATTCTCATGTTATGAAGACAAACAATGGAGACTAACTTTCTGTATACTGTTTTGGGTCTCAGATGAACTATCAGATGATGTGGTGCCCCCCAATGGACACTCTTCATATCTGCTGAAGACCATTTGGCTCTCTGTTGGCCTGCTCGCCTTGCTTACTGCTGTTGTCACGGCTCACATTTACTCATTTAGTAGAAGATGCTTTTATTCAAAGTGACTTAGCGTATTTTCCGGACTATGAATCAGAGTTTTAAGAGAAATAAGAAGATTATCAATCTGTTACAATGGTAGGCTACCGCACATTTTAATAGTTATGTCAGGTTGTAAACAAAGGTAGGTCCTAGGCTAGCCTCAGAAATCAGAAACTAGCTTATCCAAAAGATGCACCGGATCGTTGGTGTGATTGCCCATTGATCACGGCTCTTGTGCAGTACAAAACAAAGCGCAGCCTCCCCATATAGTCTAGTCGTAATTTCTTGAACCCAGAAATGTTGAACCCTAAAGTTTTATTGCAGAAATGTCATCTAGGCCTAATAGATGGAATTTAACTTGGTTGCCTAAAGTTGCACTTTGGGCAATTTGCATAGTTAGCATAATAGGCAATTAAGGTGAATAGGGTGCAGGTGAATAGGGTAAAAAAATTAAATAATAGATATCACTATGAAACTTTCTTAGTTGGTTACTTGTGCTAAGATGAGAAAAAAATGTATTGCATGTTTTTTATATTTTAATGTTTACATATGCAAATGAGGCCATGTCTCATTAAACATGCGCTTATTTGCATACTGACAAAATCAGATTGTTTAATAATAAAGTCATGCTCAAAATATTTTTTTCCAAGGGTAACATGTGTACTTGGGGTCTGAGTTGGTGAAAACCTTTAAGGAACCTGTCAGGAGGCAGTGTTGACCTATGGACAGACGGATTAAGAAATTAGGTGCTCCATGCAAAATAACTATAACAACAGCATGCACACACACGCAAACCTACAAGAACTGTATATGCAAAATAACTATATCCAGCATGCACACGTACACAAATACACATTAACTATACAAGAACTATACAACATACAGTATAAAATAACTATGACATTTTAAAGGCACAGGAGCAAGATGTTTTTGTACGGTCACAATTATGACAATTGGGATTAAATGGGTCAATGGGTTAACACTGCCTCCTTACCAGGTTCCTTTAAAGGTTTTCACCAACTCAGCCTTCCAAGTATACATGTTTACTTTGGAAAAAAGAAACATTTTGAGCCTGGCTTTATCACAATATCTGATTTTGTGCGTATGCAAATTAGAGCCTTTTTTTTTATGAGATATGGCCTAATTTGCATATGTAAACATTAAAATATAAAACACATGCAATGCATTTTTTCTCATCTTAACACAAGTAACCAACTGAGAAAGTTTCATAGTGATATCTATTATTTATTTTTTTTACCCTATTCACCTGCACCCTATTCACCTTAATTGGCTATATATTTATGCTAATTATGCTAATTGCCCAAAGTGCAACTTTAGGCAACCAAGTTGAATTTCATCCACTAGGCCTATAGATTACATTTATGCAATAAAACTTTAGGGTACTCAACATTTCTGGGTTTACTATTGGGCCTATGGGGATTACGACTAGACTAATACTAATGTTCAAACTTAAAAGATTGAGCTTAGTATGGTGATAGCCAGACTGATGTATGACTCCTTTCTGGCCAAATTTAATAGCTTTCAAGTCCGTCTTTGTGTAATTCGAGTTTGAACAGAGAAAATAGAAAAGTGTTATGATTGTGCCAGTTCTCCCTTACTCTCGCATAGTAAACAAATTAAATGTTGGGGCATGGCGCTTCCCAACACAAACACTAAAAGTTGGGTTTGCTTGATGTTTTGATGATAAATGTTAAAGTTTTATTTGAAAATCTTGAATCAAATGTCATAAGATGGTTCATCACATTACACATCATCACCACATTACATGTGGAGGCTAATAGGGAAATTCGACTTCATGTTGCTGCCTGCAGACATCCTAAAGGCATAGTTCGATATTTTACACTTTAAGCCTGTTTTCTGTATAGGATGCACCGAGTGGTTGACACTGAAATCTCGAAGATTGATCCTGTTGCTGCAATTTGGCTGCTCTGAGCCAGGATGATTCTGTCCTTAAAACACCCCTAAACGTTCGCTTTAAAAAATGTGCAACTCGCCGAGTGGTTACTGGTCTTCAACAATCTTCTATAGCAGGTTTCGCAGCGAAATGTTGTCAAACTATTTGTGAAATTGTAAATGTGTCCTTAATGTGTGCAAAAAGTATTGATGTAAATGAATGTGTTTTTACCAAATAACTTTTCTGTACATGTTTACATCTCTTCTTCAAACAGTAAAGAGCATGTTTCAGAAGTTGTATGCATTTGTCAGTGTACTTGCAAACATATTCATATCGTAAACAAAACCACAGACGGTGTTTTTTTTTTTTTTAGTCTGTCATAACTGCATTGTTACAATGACAGTTTTATATTTACAAAATAATGATTGTGGTCAGTCTGTATGCCAGGGCACACTGACTCAGGAAAGGGAGGCTTTATTCCAAATGACTGCCCTGGTGGTTGGCACACAGGAGAAGAGCAGGGGGCTGTAGCCTACAAAGTGAGGTAACTTGCTAATCCAGGATTGGAAGTGACCCCTGATCTCTAGAACATGGCACTGAGTGAGCAATTAGGTTTCTAAAAGTGACATGTTCAGAGATCAGCGGTTACTCTTGATGTTTCCTGGGTAAACCAGTTTGCTTTAGTATACCCCTCAGAAAGCGAATGGTGTAGGCCCTCCGGAGTGAGGTTTATTGGGATGGCATGGCTCGAGATTCTGGGAAATGGGTGAATTAGTGCCGGAAGTGTGTACTGGGACATGCAGGACCGGAGATGAGGGCTCCCCTTGACCCAGTGGTGAGTCAGCACCCATTTGAGATCCTGCCGTTGGGCTATCTCTCTTTGGGGCTGGCCAATGACAGATATCCATACATAGCCTACAGTACTTGTCATCACTGTCTTGTTATGCAGGGGCATAGCCAATAGTGGCAAGAGTTGGATCAACAACAGATGGGCCAAAGCGTTTCCTCTGGTGCCAGGGGAAACAGTCCTGTGTAAGAACTTTAGGAAGAGGGCTAAGGGAAAGTTACCGAGGCCTTTCAGATCGACCCGGTAGAGCCTGTGTATGTGATAAGTCCTGAAGGCAAGGAGGTCCCTACATATATAATCCACTTCAACAATCTGCGTTCCTGTCTCGGGGGCTGGATGGTGAGCAGTGAAAAGGGAGAGCCAGGAAGGACGGCTTCGCAGGTGGAGGTAGGGTTTTGGCCTGTGAGTTTCCATTGCAATACAAGGCACCCAGTCCCTTCCCAGAACCAAATAGGGGTAAGTGAACCTGGCCCTAGTTTATCACAACAGGGTGGGGAAGAGTCATTGCTTACCTCAGTGGGGTATGCAGAGAGTGGGGATACCGAGGTGCTCCAATAGGGGTAACGTTGGTCGGGACGACCTCTGGTATAGGGGGGAGGAAAATGTCATGGGTGGCTATGAACAATTGTGGGATGTGCTTGAATAATGGGTACTGATTTTATACAGTGTGTGTTTTGTACAATGTACAATGTTCATCGGCTGATTGCTGGTGATATTGATCTTGGATTTAAGGGCAATTTGAAAATGGACACCTTCAAAATATGGATTTCATGAGAATCACCCAAATATGGAAGTGGTCTGCTCCTAGCCTCAGAGCCACCCATAGCGTCTACGCTCTCCTGCTGCCCTTGATTGAACACCCATTTTTCAGGCTGTTTCCAGCTGGCCCATAGCCACTATGCTACCACCACCTTCACGTGACCTGTGAGGGAGGGACATTGTTTGAAAAATTGAAACAATTTCAAATTGTTACTCATTCAGAAGTGTTTTATTTCTTGTGGATTTAGCAGGTGAAAACAAAATTGACAGACACGTTTGTCCACGTTTGTAGTACGATGGTAAAAACCACTGGCAGAAAAAAAAGGTGTGCTGTAAACAAATGTCCCCATGATGTAAAGGTGCAAAGATGACATTGATTTTTTTTCCATTATACAAATAAGATGCCAAGTAGACTTCAATATTTCAATCTCACATTGAATGCCAAACCGAGACAAAACTAATATGCAGTAAAATACGTTTAATTAGGCCTATTGTTTCACATCCCTACACCTTACAGAGGTCATACTACTAAGAAAAGTGACAATACAAGTGTGCGAAATTCTGCTTAAATGTTAACCCTAAAAGTTGACATGTAAGACAGTCAGTTCAAAGAGATGTGGCTAGCTAGGGCATTTTAGAACCAGTCTGATAAGTTACAATAACCTGTCAACAAATGTAGGCTAATTGATTTAATAAACTAAATCATAAAAAATAAAGAATTTTGATTGGGAATGTGAACTCATTGCTATCAAATCCCCTTTTAAAATATCCAAGTTCTACAATCACATTAATTCTGCATTTTTTTGTAAAGTTTACATCATGTCTTTACATCATCTATTATTTGTTTTCCATCAGCAAATATTATTTCCACAATAAAATATATGTGAAAAATATAGTGATATGTTCTAGCGTAAGGAGCACACAGATTGATCAACTGAGTTAAAGGTGGTCACATCCTCCTTTTTAAGGAGAATCAAAAATCTCTCACAGGCCCGTTCACCCTTCTTCAACACCATGTCAATCAGGCAGGTCACCTGGTCTTCTATCACGTTGAACTTCTGCAGAACTTCATTCCTCTCCCTGGGCTTAATGACAGAGCCCATGCCAGGGGTTTCTTCCTGAAGACCATCCAGTATAGCTGTCAGAGTGCCTATATTTATCTTATTGATGAGTAGAGATCGAGCCTTGGACACACTATCTGTGGAGAGATGGTGATGGCTGATTTTAAAGTCCTTCTGATTACAAATCCACAGACACTGAAATGATATGAATACAGCCCTTTTTCCATTTAAAAGATAATTTGCTTAAAAATTGATGTTCATCAAAAAGTTAGTGCTTATATCATCGGTTTTGTCATGTTAAAGCGATAGGGAGGAAAAGTAATCGTATTGCCACCTACTGGTTGCGTTCCTACGGTTAAGAAGGGTGGATGGGATTTTTTTTTTATTTAATATACAGTACTGTATTGTATTAGTTGAATGCCTTCCATATGCTATGCTTTGGGGTCACCTCTATTTCTTCTAGTGGTCATACTTTATTTTTAGGATCAGTTGAAGTGTTTCGGGATTTTTCTTCTTTTTTTTTAAAGAGGACATAGAATGGATGAATCGAGTATTATTCTCTGATGTTAAATATTCAACTATTTAGGCTGGGTATTGAAATGGTCCTTTGTCTAAATGGCGCCCTCTTTGGCAACCCCAATTGAACTTCAATGGCTTTGTGATATTTGACATCACAAGTAGGCACTGTTCTAATTCACCCATTTTTTAGTGGCTATTTCTAAGTTCAAGGTTTTCATTTGAAGGAGGGCACAACCATGCCTCATGTTCATGATTGCTCTTTGGTTATGCACAACTTCTCCTAATTCATCAAAACCAAGACAAAAATGGTTTCCATTCTATGACACCTTTAATACACAATATATATATACTGTATATACAGTATATTGGGCTGTGCCAGCTTTGTTGTGCGTGATCATCGAAAAATACTTCTTCCACGGCTTCCAAGGTACTGATTTCCATTCAGTAAAAAATGTTTTCTTAATTTTCGCCAGACTTATACTTTAACTCTTGAAAAGAAAAGCAACCACTTGGGGCGCTTGTTTTCAGTTTCCCCCCTAATACCAAGACGTTCACCTCTCAATAGTGTTCCATTCGCTACCTTTGATAAATTTGCTTGAAGTATTCAATTCGCTACATCTGTTGATGGAAAATACGGTAGCCCAGGCGGACTAAACTATAAATCTGAGGGTTTATTGATAATAAAAAAGACCCCCCAACCACGACACAACTAGGCTATAATGAGCATGCTGACAGAAAAATAGGGAGCCTGTGTATTTTACACTAATATCTTCATCTGGTAACGCTACAAAAGTCCATTTCTATTTAAAAATGATTAATAAAATATGCAAATGTAATACCCTGGATGGGTGTGTCTGATTGAAGATTATGCAATGATGATTCACTGAGGGAAAAGGATTCTGAAGGTATAATTGCACATGCATTGATAGACTTGTTTATGAGCATATTCTCCGTGTCAGCAAAAGAGTGTCTGCAAGATGTCTTGAGATGTGTCTGACAGGTCTGTTAGATGTCTGTAAGATGTATTCCAGAGAGTGTTTCCTCATCTGGCAGATGTATCTGAGACATGTTGTTAAAGCTGCTGTCGGCAAGCCTCCAAAATTTCGAGTCTAAAGTCGGAAATTTCAAACTGATACAACTTTCAGGTCCCTCCCCCAACCTCTACCTCGCCCTCTGGAGACGAGGTTGTGCAGGTGAGCAGAGTAGCAGCGGCTCCATAGCAGCGTGTGCACAAGCTGTAGGCTAATTGACAGGTAGAGAATCCTCCTCCCTCACGTGATTGCTTAAACAAAACAGGAAGCGCTCAATTTTTGCAAGTTGCAAGTTGTTTGTTTGTTGTTCTCTGATATTCAATATTAACAACCATTTGAGCAATGGGCACATTGTTGTGGGTTGTTGACACGTAAGATTTCTCCTCACTGCATATTATTCTTGCTGTATGTTGTACCAAAATGTAGTTTATTATCAAAGTGAAATGGTTGCTGCAAGTCAGCTGCATTAGTTTGATTACATAATTAACGTATTGTTTCATGTGTTGAATGGGAGTCAACGGGAACCGTAAATTGGTAAAGAATATTTGTCGGATAGCGTGACCCCAGTAATTTCCTGGACTGAGGACTCATTCATCTGCAACAGCATCTTTTTTCCTCTGAAAAAAAAAACTTTGCAAAGGGTGAATTCAGTTTTGAATTCATTCCTGTTGTGGGTTCATATCCGTTGCGATATTGTGGCCTTTGAATTTCTTTTATCTGTCTGGGCCACCATAGGAAAACCATCCAGCGCAGTAGAAAAATGTGTAGGACCAAAACAATACTCCATTTTTAAAATAAATGCAGATGATATTTACAAACAAGCTTTTGACTTTCTTTCTCTTATTTTGTATTCATCTGTTTTTTATCTTCTTCAAATGATTTAATCTCCCCTCTAGACATGTAATATGTTGCTGACCATCATTGCAAAATGAAACTAGATGAACCGCATAGCGGTACACAATATTACAGCTGCTCAGTTCTGCACATCCTCTCCACACAAATAAATTACGCTTGTCAACTTTCCTGTATCTCTGATTTGTGCAATCTCCTGCAGCTCATGTGTGTATATACAGTAAATGAGTTAGTGCATGTGAGTTTGCTTTTGTGTATAAAAGTGTGTATGTGTGTGTGTGTCTGTGTCTGTGTCTGAATGCATGTGTGTGTGTGTGTGTGTGTGTGTGTGTGTGTGTGTGTGTGTGTGTGTGTGTGCGTGCGTGTGTGGAATCTGTGGATGTGTGTTTGTCTATGCGTGTGAATCTGTTGATGTGTGTGTGTGTGTGTGTGTGTGTGTGAATGTGGCAGTAGATGGAGCAGATTGTTGGGTGACACTAAATGTACACATAAATACATTCATTATATAGCCCCCCATGATTGAAATTCCACAAAACTTGGCATACTCCCAGAGGATGTCAGGTTCATATTTGGTGCAGTTCATAACATCTCATATGAAGATAGGAGTGATTAAAGCCATAGTATATTGCATTTTCATTTTTTTGTCATGGGGGTGTGTAAACCCCCAAGCTGAGTTGATACAGGCTCTTGAGACCAACATATTCTCAATGCCACGATTCAGTAGTTATTTAGGAAAAACTATTAAGCGCGGGGGTGGAATGGATCCTGGGGACTAAAAAAAAATTAGCTACGCAAGCGGCAGTAATAATTATATAATGAAAACCAAACACTCCTACCAGTGAACCCCTGGTTCATTTTGTGGTCAGTGCAGTCCATCACGTCACAACACAGCTTTCTCTTTCTTCCTGGTTTCTTTGTACACTGTGTAGACAATAGGATGAATTGAATAGTATAGAATTTAATCAATTATCAAGTCCTTAATGGAAATAAGCCGTAAGTTAAGGATAAGAGAAATCACATGTGATTGGTTTATTCAAATACACTTCACCAAAGAGGTCCAGTTCAGAGTCTCCGCCTCAGCGGTAGAAAAAACTTAATGACATCGAGATATCACCGCCAAAGTCTAAGTGAATCACATAAGGTAAGCGTATACAGGCGGAAAAAGGAAAAGAGGATTTGTTACAGGTAAGCCATAAAACATGAAATGCAACAAACTCATGTTTTTCTTTCAAACACAATGTTGTTACATTGAACTGACATATTTAGCCACAGCAATGCATTTATCCAACAGAATCATGTAAGATCAATGTGAAGCACCTAAGTACTGAACCAGTAAGGCAAATAAACAAATAGGATTCCTTGATGTCACCACCATTGTGTTCCCATGCATGAGCATCTGCAAGAACACTGAGATCATCACGCAGCTAACAGTGTTAGCAACAATTTTCACATGACTTTTAAAGGGGATTATGCTTAGAGAACAATAGAATTTGGAGCAGAGTTTTTTCTTATGCTATGTTTTGAGGTGAACCATGCTTTGTTTCCACCATTTATTAGGTATTGTTTTATTGATATACAGTAATTGTAATGTTTTACATTACATTTACATTACATGTGCTAATTAGCATATCATGAAAAGATTGATTTATTTCAGTAATTCCATTCAAAAAGTCAAACTTATACATGCACTGAAGACACTTGGTGCCACACTCTGCAAAGGCCTTTAATTGGCCTCTCAGTCCAGTTCTGTAGGTAGGCTACAGTCTAGTTCTGTAGGCAACAGTCTAGTTCTGTAGGCTAAGTCAAGCCAAGTCCAATTTTATTTCTATAGCACGTTTACAGACGGCGGAGCCGCACCAAAGTGCTTCACAGTAAAAAGTGCAAAGAATAAATAAAAGACCTTAAGGCACCAAACAAAAAAAAGGGCTGCAGTATATGATGTTAAAATAATAAAAAAGTAGAGACAATTTAATACCTTGACACCTTGTACAAGGAGGGCAAGACACAAAAGGTTTTGCTAAAGAGGCTGGCTGTTCATAGAGCTCCGTGTCCAAGCACATTAACAGAGAAGCGTAGGGAAGGAAAAGATGCGGTAGAAAAAAGTGTACAAGCAATAGGGATAACCCACGAGGATTGTGAAACAAAACCCATTCAAAAAATGTGGGGGAGATTCACAAAGTGTGGACTGCAGCTGGAGTCAGTGCTTCAAGAACCACCACGCACACATATGCAAGACATGGGTTTCAGCTGTCGCATTTCCTGTGTCAAGCCACTCTTGAAGACACAGCGTCAGAAGTGTCTCGCCTGGGCTAAAGACAAAAAGGACTGGACTGCTGAGTGGTCCCAAGTTATGTTCTCTGATGAAAGTACATTTTTCCTTAGGAAATCAAGGTCCGGAGGAAGAGAGGAGAGGCACAGAATCCACATTGCTTGTAGTCCAGTGTAAAGTTTCCACAGTGATGGTTTGGGGTGCCATGTCATCTGCTGGTGTTGGTCCACTGTGTTTTCTGGGTCAGCGCAGTTTTAGAGCACTTCATGCAAATCACACTTATCAATTCGTTTCTAGACTCCATCCCCTACTGCAACTTTTATGCATGTAAATGAGTGTGTGCATGTGTGCGCTTGTTTTTGTGTTTGTGTGCTTCTCTGTCTGTGAGTTTGTGTTTGTGCTTGCGAGTGTGTGTGTGGTGGGTTTAATGGAGTGTGTGTACATGTTTGTGTGTGTGTGCAGGCGCGTGTGTGCGTGCATATGCCTGCCTGTCTACTATGGGGGTCCAAAAGACCATAATATTGTATCTCTTTATGTAGGCTATTGTTTTTGCCAATGGCCAAAAACACAAATACATTTTTAACAACAATGCCACTGAGTTCTTCACTTAGGGGAGAATTCTCCCATGCGCGTAAGGGTGCGTAAGGGTGCGTAAATCAAAAAAAACGCGCAACTACGCGCATTTCCCTCTAAGCAGATTCTGCCATCCACTTACTGTACGTCGACCATTTACGCGTGGTAGAGAGAGTTGCGCGTTTTGGGTGGAGCAACCCCAAAATCTGGGTGTTTCTTATATATACAACTCTTGCGCGCATTCTGCCATGGCTTAAGCAACTTTTCCTGCTACGCACTCTGGAGGGCTGGAATAAGGTCGAGCGCCACTACAAGGTGAAACAGCATATTGCTCATGTCGGCAGAAGGCCTAGTTCTAAATACATGTAGGCAACACGGAATTTACAAATTGACATTACAGTATCAAATGTGATGCTTATAAGCTGAAACAGCTTCATGTTTTCCGCATTACAGTGTCACACGGTGGCATATTTCGCGCCATTACCTTCACTGGCTTCATAGGCTACATTGTTAAATAGTGAAAATCCCGTTATAATCACCCACTTTCAGTATTGGATCTTACGGATTATGTATCTTCAGTTCTAACTTGACGAGAAGTCATAATCCCATAGCATACTTCGTTCGAATCTGTCCGTATCTTTCCAACTTCACTGAAGACATCCATACATTTGCACAGACGTCTGCACTGTAGTGGAGCAGCATTTATTCTCTCGTTTTTTAATTAGTTGGCAGGGGCGCCGCCAGGGGGGGAAAGGTTAGGACGATTCTAAGGGCCCAGCACTGACAGGGGGCCCTTTGAGGGCTATCAATAATAATTTAATAGTATTGTCATGTGTAGGATTTTTGAATAAATGTTTCATTTGATCTGTTTAAATAAGGAAATTATACATGGTTTTACAAGTGAACTACTATTTTCACTGTAGGAACATAATCTAAAGCGATTTCAAACACCCCTATTGTGGACTGTACCATTTTCAACCACCGTGGCGCTAGAACGGAGATAGAAAACGACTTCAGCAGTGTCAACATTGAGTGACAAAACGCTAGGTAAATTCCTCCAGTAGTAGGCTAAATTCGTTTTGCTGCTGCTGGTATCTTGCTAGCAGACGTCTAGCTCGTTGAAAATCATGTCATCAAGTCATTACGACCGGCATTTATTAACGTTTTTACCCCCCACCCCCATGCAAACGCAAGCAGAAGCAGAGAGCTAAGAGGGAGAAAAAAAGTCACTCGGTTTTTCCTAAAGAAAGGTAATTCACTGACACTGGATGCCATGACACAACACACTAGCTTGCTAGCTGATAAAAGAGATGATTTCGTTTAGGCTAAACCTATATCAAAACAACCATTTTCAGTAGCCTAGGCTAAGAAGTGCAGTGTTATTTTATTTAAACACTCCACGTTCATTGCCATGGGAGAACAGATGAATGTAATGTAGACGGTCTGTAAGTGTAATTTACAGTAGTCTGTAACTGGATGAACTTGAGCAATAAACTAGGCTATTGTACTAGGCTATGCAAGATAAAATATTAGCCTACACGACTGCTGGTGCTAAGAACTGGTTTCTTAACTAATGAGGTGCCCTCAAGATACACTAGATTCATCCTCAGGAATAGGACCCCAGCCCTCATATCAACCCAAATCCCAATTGAAGGAGGATGTGAGCAAGACAATACAATAATTAACTAGCCTAGTTATTCATCAAGGCAAACATTTGATCACATACAGTAAGTCAATAAAGACAACCATTGGAATACATGATTGACACCCTGATGAGGTTTGCTGGAGAGCTCTGAAGTATCCCCAATGTGCATACAGAATGTTATAAATCCATATAAAGTGATGCATGCAAGTTCTCTCAACACATGAACATTTGGCTTGAAAGAACTGCATAGTGGCCTAACAATATTTGCTCATAAAAGAAAATCAATATATTCCATAATATGTACCATGGCATTTTCATTTTAAGACAACAGTCTATTCAGTGTGATTCAGACAGTTGTGCATTTTTTTATTAATAAAAATAATAATTATAGGCTATATATCATGGGGAGAACATGTATTTTGATAGGCTACCGTGCTAAAGTTGCCTAAAAAGAGGAATATAAAATCATCATTTGACAATTGATCTTAATGCCTTGATAAAAAAAAAAATGAGTAAAAATCAGACCGCTAAGGACACCAATTTTCTTTGTGATTGAAGAATGTAAATAAATAAATGTTCGGGGGAAGGAAGTATTTGACCCCTATGTTAAATTCCCATAGGAGCCAGCTTTAAAAATAAACTCCTTTTTTTAATTAAGGCATTAAGATCAATTGTCAAATGATGATTTTATATTCCTTTTTTTAGGCAACTTTAGCATGGTATCAAATACATGTTCTCCCCATTTTTATATATATATATATATATATATATATATATATATATATATATATTACTTAATTAATATATATATATATATATATATATATATATATATTTATTTTTTTTTATTTTATTTTTTTTTAGGGGGAGGGGGGGCCCTAAATCGAAATCTTTCATGGGGCCCAGAATTTCTGGCGGCGCCCCTGTTAGTTGGTAATGGAGATTGAACTCGTTATGTCAGTCTCTCTACTGTGTTCGAAGCTGCAGATGTCAGTCTACATGTTTCAGCATATATAAATTAATATTATGCGAGGCAGCTGCCAGCGAAACCTTTTTGTCAACCGTGAGTTTTTGAATTATAAATCTACACACCTCAAGCAAGTCTTGACTCTTTATAAACAAACGTCAAAGCAAAAGTGAAATTTCGTTAAGTAATTTCTTTGTTAAGCGATGTGATGACACCATTTTACTGTAGACAGTTCTTTATTCAGTTCACCTTGCATATGTTTTCAAAATCAAAGACTGGTTGTGTTCTTTCTGGATTCAAAATGGCATTCAGAAGGTCAATGAGAAGTCCACGTTCCACGTTTTCATATCAACCTAAATTAAGGAGGAGGTAGATAAGTCTGGTTCCTTTTTAAAATAAATCACGTCTCTTTCATAAGGCCGCCTTGATTTGGAATTTGTGCTATGTGGGTGTGTCATAAGCTGGGACGACAGAATGCGCATTGATGCGCAACAGAACCGCGTAAAAAGCTTACGCGCGATTTACGCGCGAATGGGAGAATTCCCCCCTAAATAAGTAAGAGGGAACATATACACAATAAGTCTAACTTTGCTTATTGTATCATTTCTGGCGGGTCTGATTGGTTGTACAGCATTTGTGCTGAAGTTCAAACACAGACGCTTCCTGTTGATTTCCTTCCACATCTGAGTATTTACATTACTAAATCAGAAACTGAAAGTATGTTGGCACTGCAGCTGACTAGAATGCAGAAAAAATGTCCCCTCAGATTCAAGGTTTCTCACTACAATTCTATTGGAAATTAAGCTCTAATAGAAATTGTGTCTGCCTTCATCTTACAGTAAGTGATTCACAATAGTGTTCAGACTCATCATCTTTTTGAAAGCTGTTTTAAGAAAGTACAAATATCTGGCATTCTATGCACACATTTCTGGCATGATATTTCTAAGTCTGTCAAAGTCTAAAAACATCATATTCATGTTAAAAAATAATATAATTATAATATAATAAGAAGAAATTCTGCATTTATAGACAGTACAGTACATGCTGTACATACAGTAGAACTCCCCTTTCAACTTCCCTTTCAGCTATACTGCATAACTCATAAATACAACAGGTCTGCTAACAGCACACAGTACAGTAAGTGAGGTTGTAAGCAAGTCTTACCTTATACCTTGAGGTGTAGCCTGTGCCTATGTGCTGTCTTTTGAGGTTGAAGTTTGACGTTTTTTAGAGACTTTCTTCGTTTCTGGCTGTCGTGGCTTTTACGTTTGTTTAACACACTACCACTCCCAGCTCATAGGTCATTTCCTGTGAGATGTACATATTTCAACTCAACGCATTTTCAAATCATAGTCCTCCCCTTTGCAGGTTAACACAGGATGCAGCGTGTTCTGCTGGTTGCATGAAGACCATTACTCCAGCCTGAACTGCCCTCCAGCAAAGAGTACACAACGCTGAAGACATTGTTCTGAATTATTGCATTATCTTAATTTGGAACGTTAGTATTATTTTTATTATTTTGAGAGTCGGGGTGAAGGGTTTGCACATTGTCTGTCTCCTAGGAATGTTTAGGTTTGGCCCACACAACCCTCCATTAGGCCATTGTGTAAATATGTGCTGAGTGATGGGTTTGCCCTCAACATGGTCCGCTATCTGGCAATCTTATTTTGCTATCTGGGGTGTTGCTTTCACACAGTCATTTCTAGGATGAGGATGAGGATGCATGTGCTCCCATTCCATGCTCTTGCTTGGAAAATATAGGTCTAAACATAAAGCCTACCAATGTTGGAACTTGACCCCCAGAATTGTGTGTGTGTGTGTATGTGTGTGTGTGTGTGTGTGTGTGTGTGTGTGTGTGTGTGTGTATGTGTATGTGTATGTGTGTGTGTGTGTGTGTGTGTGTGTGTGTGTGTGTGTGTGTGTGTGTGTGTCTGTTCACAACTGATACACATGCAAAACATCAGAGTTAACTTGGGACTTGATGGATAACACAAAGCTGCATATTTATCCACGTAGATCAATAACTCAGCCACTTTGAGGTGGAGATGAGCATATAATGAGTAGGCCTATTCATGGGCCTCATTTATGAAAATGTTGCATAGAAACCATCATTCATTTGACCATTGACCATTTCTGAAATGATCACGTGTGATTCAGAGAAAACGAATGTATATAGGCACAAATAAATGTGCCTACGCCACTCTTTCAGATGTGCCAATTATAAAATCACAAATGTACATGAACAAAGCAAGATGTTTTTAGATCTCCGCCTTGTGAACACCCCTTCATCAATATCATAAAATGAAAAAGAAATATGTATTGAAAACATGTCATAGGCCTATAGCCTATGCCATCTCCCATATGGAAAAGATATAGAAAAAACTTATATGCCAGCAATGTGTTTTATACAAAACTTGCATGATTTACTCTTGAAAGTGGCCCCTTTCTCGTTTTCCTCATACAACGTCATATATAGTCCTGTATACAGGTTACAATGTTTTATATGTTTCAGGTTACACAGATTTAGCAAGGATCTTATAATGGTTTCACTGTCATATAAAAACCTGACAGATTTTTATATGCCAGTGAAACCATTATAAGATCCTTGCTAAATCTTGAATCCTTACCTCAATCCAACAGAACACCTTTGGGATGAATTAGAGCGGTAACTGAGACCATCTCCTCGTCCAACATCAATGTGTGACCTCACAGATGCTTCTGGAAGAATGTTCGAAAATTCCCAACACACTCCTAAACATGGAAAGCATTCCCTGAAAAGTTGAAGCTGTTATAGTTGCAAAGAGTGGACCGACATCATATTAAGCCCTATGGATTAAGAATGGGATGTCACTGAAGTCCATATGCGAGTCAAGGCATGGTGACCCAATACGTTTGGCAATATAGTTTATATTCTGTGCACTGAACACAGGTGGTATCACTAATTATCTGATCTACTGGCTGCTAATCAGCGAGGTAAAAGTCCGGTTTCAGAGAGTAAAATTCCTGCCATGTATTCATACCTTGCATAATGTCCCAACTACTGTCTAGTGGGCAAGGACATTCTCCAGCAACGAAACCCATAATCAAGGATCTTGCCATGATGTCACCATTTTTACTATTCGAAAGTTGGTGTTTTGAGGTGAAATGTGTTTTGACATGGCAAATAGTTTTTGTGCGATTGGATGCACTAAACGCTGATGAGACAAGTCAAAGTAGTGTATTTTTTTTTTCATCAGGTAACTTTAATCAAGCACCATGTCTGCATTCATAATCTACATGTAGGTGCTTGATTTTATACATCTGTGGGAAGAAACCTGATGAAACCCATAAATAAATGAAAGATACGTGTGCACAGTTCAGCCCCGCTCACAAAACTTTTTTGTACGTAGAACCAGTCTAGAACAATGGTTTTAAAAGCCGACAGTTTGATTAACACTTTGATGGTTAACCACTTAATATGTGATGGGACTTTTCCTGCTGATAAGTGTGAGCTACTGAAAAGAGAACATGTTGCTTTTCCACTTTGTGGGATAAGGATCCCCCCCCCCCCCCCCCCCCCCCCCCCCCGCCCCCCGCCCCCCGCCCCCTTCATCTACTGCATGTCTCCATTTCTCTTGTATTATTCTAAAAGTCCACTAGGGGGCACCATTGGTCTCAGATGAAGCCTACAATCAAGTGGAGCTGCTTCCCAAAGTCGAGCATATGCTTCCTTGATAGAATGCTTTCTTGCGACTAGTCTACGAAGATGAGGTTAGAGGCCTTCCTAGACTGTTAGCGTAGGGCAGATGTTCTCATCCTGTTTGATAAAAATGAATTATCTAAACACAACATACAGTGTGCTATGATAGTTGGGTCTGTGGTATTCTCACAGATAGACCTAAAAGGGTATTCTGGGTGTTCTCTGCACTGTCCACTAATCTCTGACGTCATCTCGGAGGACCAACAATCTTCGGCGGAAGAGCTCTCGGTTGAATTTGGTTAGCGGCAACAAGTTGCTGTGCTTTGCCGATATTGTTGTGTAGCCTACAGTTTTTACGGATTTATCCTGTGTCCACGATATTGGTGTGCACCATGTCTGTGAACTACGCTGCAGGGCTGTCACCCTACGCGGATAAAGGCGTTTGTGGTATCCCAGAGGTTGGCTATTGTTGATTCATTCACTTTGCAAGTTAGCTATAACAGTTAGCTAGCGTTAGCTTTTTGATAGGCCTGCTGCTCCATGCATTCATAGTCAACAAAGCGTTAGCAACGTTGTCGCAACCAACGTTACTGGGTTATGTTAACTTTGTATAATCCAATTGCCTAATCGGCCTATTGTTGCTATTGTATGATTAACGGATATTGGGTAGCAGATAGCTTTCAAGGAAACATAGCAAAGTGCTATATCTTTGGTTTAATATTGTCCGGTTCAACTAGTGAAGGTAAAACAAAGCATCCAGATGAATTCGTGTAGTTTCCCTTAGGATATTCAATGCAGATTTCGGGGCGATTCCGTGCTAATCTGTACCATATCCTAACTTCCCTGCGCAGGTGTTCGACAGCCCGGAGGAGCTACGAAGTAAAGTGGAGACTCTGGCCAAGCTCGTGCGGGACGCCCGCTACCTGGTGGTGCACACGGGCGCTGGGATTAGCACGTCTGCGGGCATACCCGACTTCAGGTAACCGGGCTGGTGCAGTACTCGACCAAAGTGTAAAGCCATTCTGGGAAATTAAGTGTTACGAATCATTTCAGTGAGTATGTATCGGTACCGATAGCCTGGGTGCAGCCGAACTTTAACCCCGCCTACGGTACCGGTGCATGCTACTGTAAATTATTTGTGTGTGTGTATGTGTGTGTGTGTGTGTGTGTGTGTGTGTGTGTGTGTGTGTGTGTGTGTGTGTGTGTGTGTGTGTGTGTGTGTGTGTGTGTGTGTCCAGTGAGTGTCCAGTGATGAGCCTGCCATGCTAATACCGATGCACCAGGCAGACAGTGTGTCTCTCTGGGTGTACATGAGTGCAACTCGACTTCTCACACTGAGAGCTCTGAGGACACTCTCTTACAGACATGCACACACTCACTCACACTCACAGTCATTCACAGACATAGACATACACACACCCGCACCCATTCACAGACATAGACATACACACACCCACACCCACGCAGACCAATCTTTCTGGGGATACGTTCATTTTATTTGTATAGCTTGTCATACCTCTGTTATGGGGAGAGGAAATGTCATCCAATTTGATTATTTTTCAGTTTTCTGTTACAATAATTCCAAAAATGCAATTTAGACACCTCTTAATTATTTTTTCAAAGACAGGATAAACACATCTGTAGAGAGACGATAACCATTTGCAAAACATTCTGGTTCTAAATTGTGTAATGGGCCACCCAATGTGGGGGTTTGAAAAAAATCTGCAACTTTTCTTCTGATTTCACAAGATTGAAGCACATTAAGTATCAAAACATATGGCTTACAAATGTGTATGTGGAATCTGTAGGTAGCAATCATTATTCACAGAAAATGTGAAGTCTTCAGCTTGAATACATTTTGAGATGATGACACCCTGAACTTTGCTGCAGTTTTAGATGAGTGTTAGCCTGGTTGTACCAAATCATAGGGAAATGAAAATTGAGCGGAACCTTACGGAGGGCCATGTCAGGCTAGATGATCGTGCAAATGTGGCAAAAATCAGAAGTGGGTACCATGTTAAAAAAAAAAATTCTCTGGATTATGTATATTATTTCTCTGGATTATTAGGTATATCAGGCTAATATTTTGGCTAAATTAGTTTGGTAACACTTTAGTTTGGGGTGTCGCTGTTACAGTGTACCTACCTAATTAGGTACAGTGGTACAACCTGTGTAACAACATGTACTATCAGGTACTACCATTGTACTTGCCTCATGTATTTGTGGGTACCTACATATAGTTGTTACATTGTAATACTGAGTGCTTTTACAAAACTTTGCCAATTTGCCTACATTTTTCATCAGAGGCAAAGGGCTGACCTGAGACCTGTTGTATTGGGTAAATCTGGTCATGAAAGATCTGATATACAAACCATTCTTAGCTCCAGTCAAGAGGTCATTGTCTTCAGTGTACATGTAACAGTTGTGCTGCTACAACCTTGTTACGGGTTTATGTCACTGTATCAAAGAGTAATAAGTGTGTACCAACACAGTTGATACATGTGCTACATAGGGTAATGGCAGACATGTTCCAAGACATCAAAGACACAACATACATGTCATATGTGCATGCAAGTAATTAACTGGTACATTTAACAGGTTTAGAGTAAAAAGAGTAACAAAGGTGTAGCAGTGCAGCTGTTACATTTATCAACTGTGTTGGTACACACGATACAGTGACATAAACCCGTAACAAGGTTGTAGCAGCACAGCTGTTACATGTACACTGAAGACAATGACCCCTTGACTGGGAGCTAAGAATGGTTTGTATATCAAATCTTTCATGACCAGATTTACCCCATCCAGCAGGTCTCAGGTCAGCCCTTTGCTTCTTATGAAAAATGTAGGCAAATTGGCAAAGTTTTGTAAAGCACTCAGTATTACAATGTAACAACTATATGTAGGTACTAGTGATGCGCGGGTCGGGTATTTTTTCAACCCGCGGGTCCCGCTTTTATGAAATTATTTGGCCCGACCCAGCCCGCCCCGCACCACTGTATCTATTTTGACAACCCGCCCCGCCCCGCACCCGCGACTATTACATACTGGCCATTGTAAGTGCTTGGAAACATCGCCTGTAAACTGGCAACAACAAAGGCTATGATTATGAATATGAACGATAATCAGGTCATTATAACAAGATGATAGGCTATACATTTAAAAAATCTAGAAATACACCGCAAAAACCTACAAAGCAGCGTTTGTAATCTAGGCTTAACATTATAGCCTACGAAATACGTCCGAAATAAAACAAGGATTTGTATAGGAGATTGAGGCGGCTGAAAACGGAGAATTTGAAAACAGTCAGTGTTGTTAATTTGCTCCTGGACAGAAGATTCATCAGTTTGGCTAACTTACTTGTAAGCTACTTAGTGTAGGCTAAATTGACATTTCAAATAGCCTATGACAGTCGAACAAACAAGTTATGCATGTTTGTGCAAAGTAACGTTATGTGGAGCCATATGGAGGAGGTGGATCATTGAATTGAAAAGGTAGGTTAAGGAATTGTTTGGGAAATAATAACGGCTTTGCTGACGTTAGCAATGCATTATCAGAGTTCGTTTCTCTGTCAATATGCTGAGGAAAACAACATTAGCACTTGCTATTGAAAGCTAGCAGCCTGTTGCTGTTCCTGTTGGATCCTGCAGCAAGCTGGCAACCGCGACTCAGAGGGGAGGGAGAGGCGATACGCCGCGCAACAGTATTTTGAAAGTAATTGCAGTGGGCTAGCCTACTCGTTTTGGCCACAATCCTGCATACGGTTCCTTCAATATAGGCTATAGGGAATTGCACGCAACATACATGGATTTTAAAATGTAATTTTGTTTTTAATGACCCGCCCCAACCCGCCCCGCAAATAAAGTGATAATTTCTTTACCCGCCCCAACCCGACCCGCGGGTTACCCGCGGGGTCCGCGGGTTACGGGCCGACCCACGCATCACTAGTAGGTACCCACAAATACATAATGCAAGTACAATGGTTACCTGATAGTACATGTTGTTACACAGGTTGTACCACTGTACCTAATTAGGTAGGTACACTGTAACAGCGACACCCCAAACTAAAGTGTTACCGTTAGTTTAAATGGTTACTCTTTAGATGGTAAAAGTTTGAAGCAAATCTTGTGATGGTCAAGCAGAGTTTCTCTAAAATCCATTGAATTGAGGTGGAATGACCCAACTGCTAGATGAATGGGTGTCTAGTATGATGGTATTTCTGAGGGGGGACAATAAACAATAAATGAAATTCCAGGCACCTTGAAGCTGAAGTGCTTCTAGTTGGCCACTAGAGGGCGATAGCGTTCTCTGTGTGTAAAATGCCCCTCAGGTGCAGCAGCCCATTGGCTGACAGAAATGTGTTCTCATCCTATCCCATTTGAGCCCTCTGGAGTGGGAGACAGGTCCAGGTCATGCATGCCCTCAGCCATCAGCCTCTCATTACGTGCCTGTTGTCCTGTGTCAGGGTGACGGGGGTCAGGAGGGCAGCCTCAATGGGGCACCTGCAGCCAGCTGTGGGTTAATTAGATGCCACTTGATGACCACTCAGACATCAAACCCACTGGTTTAAGGACACACACAGACACATGCACAATTACCACGACTTCCTGTATATTGTTGTATAATTGCATTTCTCAAGTCTTCTGAGAGTCCTTTTCGAGCACGAGTAACTCGAACACAGTACCAACTACCAATCCTCAGTACACTCATGTAATAATGTGGATCCTTGTTTTAGTATCTTTGTCTTTAGGATATTTAACTGTTCTTTTTGGTCATCATGTTGATTACCTCTGCCAAGGAGGTTATGTTTTCATCGGGGTTTGTCTGTCTGTCTGTCTGTCTGTCTCTGTCTGTCTGTCTGTCTGTCTGTCTGTCTGTCTGTCTGTCTGTTTGTTTGTTTGTTTGTTAGCAAGATAGCTCAAAAAGTAATGGATGGATTTGGAATATAAATTTTGGGAGTGATCTGTATTACCCTCTGGATCCAGAAGGTGTTTATGTTTTTCGCTTAGTGGTGTAATGGCATGGCCACATGGTGGCGATCTGAACAGTTTAGGTTCAAATGTATGACACAACCAAGGAAGAAGTAGGCTACAGAAAGTGGCTAGAGAAAGTGGAGCAAGAGTCGGCGAAAGCTAACAAGCCAGGGACTAGCAAAAAACATGCAGTATGGACAACGTAGCCTATTCGCCATTACGGCACTGAGTTAAGCTCGTGGCCCACATGGATAAAAAGATTCGAACGCTTCAGAATGGCTTCAGATTTGATAGAAAACAGGGTATATGAATATCAGGTGAATTCTCTCATTTCATAGCCGAGTTACAGGAACAATACAGGCGGAGGTCTGCGCTCTCTGAGTGCTCTTCTAGTTTGTTATTTTATGATCCTGTTTACATAGTAGTGTATGTTGTGTGTGGTGTCTTAAGCTACTGGGACCTTGAATATCACTTGGGGATCAATAAAGTATAGTGTGTGTGAATGTGTATGTTGCGTTGCTTTGCACTGTGCTGGTTGATGACTGATGCATTCAGTATTTCAACTCATTGGAACATTGTTTGCAAATGCTAATATGACTGGGACCCTGGTGTGGGAGTGTATGTGAATGGCATGAAGAATTAAGAGGTTTATCTCCCTTGAAAAGGTGAGGTAGCAAAGTGAGTGAATAGAGTATTAAGATAAACTGACCAAGAGAGAGTGAGCAAGGGAGAGGATGAGAGGCAGAAAGAGATTTGTGTGTGTGTGTGTGTGTGTGTGTGTGTGTGTGTGTGTGTGTGTGTGTGTGTGTGTGTGTGTGTGTGTGTGTGTGTGTGTGTGTGTGTGTGTGTGTGTGTGTGTGTGTGTGTGTGTGTGTGTGTGTGTTTTCTAGCGAGCTCGTCTGTGGGTGTGATTCTGCTAGGGCTCAGGATTGGTCCTGCATCAGTCACCCCGCTGACACGGAGTACGGTATCAGTTTTGTGTGTGCGCGCGGAGACACATGACTGAATTGATATTAGTGTGCAGGGGAAGCACCATCAAAGAGCTTTTGGTTTTCTTTTTCTTTTGCATTACAATCTGCTCCTGTGTGCATCCATTCCGTTTATTTTCTCAATTTCTCTCTCCTCCTGCAATTCTATCTCTTTCCCTGCATCACTCTCTCTCTCTTTTTCTCTCCTCCTGCATCTCTCTATCTGTCTCTGTCTCTCCTGCATCTATCTCTATCTCTTTCCCTGCATCACTCTCTTTTTCTCTCCTCCTGCATCTCTCTATATCTCTTTCTCTGCATCCCTCTCTCTCTCTTCTCACCCTTCTCACTCTCTCCACACTCTCCAGCTTCTCATTGTGTTGTACTCAGTGTCTGTCTGTCTCTCTCTCTCCCCTGCTTGTGTGTGTATGTGTGTTTGTGTGTGTGTGAAATTGCTTTGTGTTTCATTCTCAGTATTGGCATTATACCTTACTTTATCTTTGCAAGCAGAGAACATACAGCGACAACTGACATGTTTGCTGATATGCCCGTGCACACACACACACACACACACACACACACACACACACACACACAGAGCCATGTACATGAACACACATACCTCCACACCCATAAGCACACTTGCACATAGCTGAATGCACACCTGCACAGATAGCCCCAAAGCCCAGCTCAAGGACGTCAGAGGAAGATGAAAGAGTGTGGTAAAATGATGTTGGAGGAAGATGACGAGTGTTTGGGAACAGAGATTCAAGAAGAAAGAACGTGAGAATGAATGAAAGATGAATAAAAAGACTGGAAAAACAGGAGGAAATTGAAAAGAGAGAGCAGCCGGACAGAGCCCTGCTGAAGGGAGCGGAGCGGGAGCTGGATTGGAAGTGATTGAAATGAGGCCATTTTCCCCACTAGGGGACTCTGAAGCTGCATGACCCGCTGGAAATAGAAATCGCTCCTTTCTCTTCCTGCTGTCGGGCTGGCCGCCCTCGCGCTCTTAACGCACACAAAGCTGCTCCACACAGGAAGAGTTCCATACAGCACTGTTCCACACAGGAAGAGTTCCATACAGCACTGTTCCACACAGAGCCGTTCCACAGGCTGAGATTTCAGCTGCATTGACAAACTGCTGACACCGCTGAGAATAACGTCGCTATAACATCTCTCACTCTCTCTGTTTTTATCCCTCTCTTTCTCTCTTATCCAAAAGAGCTTCATTAGCATACATGTTTGAGTACAGTGTTGCTAAAGTTTGTGTTACAAATGACACAGAGTGACACAAAAGATAGGCTATAGATACAAGTATACAGCAATGTGGGCGTGCGTGCGTGTGTGTGTGTGTGTCTGTCTCTTTCCAACTCTCTCTGGTGAACTGTTGATTGGGTGACTGAGCACCGCCAGTGTGGTAGGCCAAGTATACTCAACATTGTCACACGCGTATGTGTTGGTTTTTCCAGCTAGCGCAGCCAAATTTCAGCCTTGTGCACACATCGGTTGCAGGCGATTTCAGAAGCAGGATGGACGAGCTAGACGAGCTAGAAGCACCAGACACCACACTTCTGCCAAGTTCCCTCATAAATTAACACAGGACAACATAATAAGCAGTCAGTTGAGGAAGTAGCCTTGGCTAAACAAAGTTACCAGTGAAAGATGCAGCACATAATTAGTAGGCTGGCCTAAACAGTCGTGAAGTTGAAGTTACCAACGAGAGTCAACTATTTTAGCTTCTTTGGTGGTGTGCAGAGTGGGTTGGTGATGGCCTCTCTTCATCTCGAAGAAGGCCACTAGTGTCGCATGACCAAACACAAGTATGCTTATAGCACTTTGGTGATATCACACACTCCACGCAGTGACTAATGCATTGTAAAAGCCTTAACACTCCTATGTGTGTGTGTGTATATGTGTAGGGGTCCTAAGGGTGTGTGGACGATGGAGGAGCGCGGTGAGTCCGTGCATTTCGACACCACCTTTGAGGAGGCACGTCCGAGTCTGACCCACATGGCCCTGCTGCAGCTGCAGAGGAGCGGACACCTGCAGTACCTCATCAGCCAGAACGTGGACGGCCTACACATACGCTCCGGGTTCCCACGGTAACACCAACGAGTCTGTGTGTGTGTGTGTGTGTGTGTGTGTGTGTCTGTGATTGCCTCTGTGTCCATGTTTTTGTGCTTATGTTTGTGCATGTCTGCATATGTCTGGGTGTGTGCGCATCTACGTGTGTGTGTGTGTCTATCTACTCTGTGCTCTGTTTGTGGTCATTGGGTCAGTGATGGAAGTGTGCACTCTGAAAGTGCTGTGGCTGAGGGGAAGTGTTGTGTGTGTGAGTAATAGGGAAGTAATTATCGGTGGTAGAAGGGGAGGGGTAGTCTGAAGTTATCACTGGGCAGGGAATCGGTGCTCCCGTATCACACGCCACCTGGCCTTTCCCTCGGTGCTCTCTCCTCCTTTCATCTCTCCATCCCTTCTTCCGTGCTCTCTCCTTTCATCTCTCTATCCCTTCTTCCGTGCTCTCTCCTTTCATCTCTCCAATTCCTTCTGTGTTTTTTCATCCTCCCTTCTCTCCCTCTTCTGCTCCCTCTTCTTCAGTTTCTGCTTTGAGAGCGCCAGAAGCTGTTACTTGCAGCAACATCTGACATTAGGGTCAACTTAAATTTTCATTGAATCGATTGTAGAATCAGTTCTCCACGTATACGTTTCAATTTTCAAAATAAAGTCCAACACTGCCTTTAGAACGAACGTAAAGAGACAGGAGCATTTCACATGAATTCGGCAAGATCCAAGTTTAGGGACGGGGGTGGGGGTTGTCTCTACCAAGTCAAGCTCTTTGTATTCATCGGGATGATTTCTGCTTCATTTTCTGCTTGTTTCTGAGTTATGGTAGGCCTACTAATAATATAAAATATATTTAATTCACCAAAAAATAAGTTATTTGGTAAAAATAGATTAAATTTTTTCGTTTTCGAAACGTGTGTTGGTTAGTCCAATCGATTGTACAATCCATTCTCGAACGTAAAGTGACCGCCCTTGTTGGGCTGATGGACGGTGCCATTGTCCATTGTAATGGTTGACCGACATCACAATGGGAAGCAACTGTCATGATGCCACGTCCCAACATGCCAGACAGAAACTAATTCTATAGACCCTGCTTTAAAGAGAAACTGTGCTTGGCGATTTCATCTCCGGTTTTGGTTTCGTTTTTCGTTTTCGCTCGTTTTATGCTTGCATATTTCTCTGCAGAGAATTACTGTTTTCGATAAAACTGGTCAGTCAAGCAAAACAACGATTTCAAAGCGATTTTATGACTATGAAAAAGTTGCATAGGGTCTCTTTAACATGGGCTAAGACATTTGCCCTGAAAATTCATTTGAGCCTAGCACTGCACAAATCATAACCATCACCCAACGTCACATCTCACCTGCTCACCAACCCAGCAGTGCAGTGTATATAACATTTTATATAGTTTCATTGTCATCCTTTGATTGGTATAGCAGTTCATATTTCAATGTTATCTTAATTAGAAATGTGGAAATCACGTTTTTAATGTATTATCATTAATCTTTGGCTTGTATAACAAATCAAATCGTAATCACAATATCTGTCAAATCACCAGTGTATTCTGTTAATATCGTTATGTTCCGGAGATGTTCTGAGGTATCGTAACATCCCCACATCTCTGTCAGATGCAGTGTGTGTGTGTGTGTGAGAGAGAGAGATTACAGTAGGGCCTATGTGGTGCTCATGTGGAAGTGTATTTTTAACCTTTTTTTGTCTTTATTCCGTTCTCCCCTCATCGTCTTCTCTCTGTCTCTCTCAGAGATCGGCTATCGGAGTTGCACGGCAACATGTTTGTGGAGGAGTGTGGGAAGTGTGGCAAGTAAGTCCCATCCACATGAGCATGAGCTGTCCTCACTCCTTACAGTGGAACTGTGTTGATGTAGGACCCATCCACAGAATAGGCTTTCATCCAGCTTCTAGCTATCTCTATGGCAACATAATTGCATGCACACGAAAGTTCTCTTGTTTTGTTGTGCTTTCAAAATTAATGTGATAATTGTCATGGTGATGAACAGTGTGATCGCAGGTAAGTAAGTAAGTAAAGTAAGTAATATTTATTTATAAAGCACGTTTACAACAGTTCACACTGACCAAAGTGCTGTACATAGTGTAATAACAATAGGTAAAGAAATAAAGAAATAACATGAAATAATATAGGCCTACAATAAACAATGAAATACAATAAAATAAGATAATAATAATAATAATAATAATAATAATGATGATAAGTAAAAATAATAAGTACAAATAAATAAATAACAAAACTAAACTAGAAATGCAATTCCAAGGAATTACCAGTGCATGAAAATGCAAAAAATGTAGATATGGCTACTAAGGTGTAGCTAGGGTAAACATGGTGGTTGCATAGTTTAAAGAGAGTTGATAGTGTTAAGGTAGACATTTTAAAGCTTAAACATTCCTGTTCTAACTTAACTAATAATTTCTAACAGGTATTCTAAAATGTTAACTATGCTAACAATGCTAACCAGGTTGATAAGTTAACTTAGCTGATGATTTCTAGCAGAAATGCTAAAAATGCTAACTATGCTAACATTGCTAACTATGTTAACAATGCTAACCATGTTGATTAGCTAACTTAGTTAATCATTTTAGCAGTTGTGCTAAAAATGTTAACTATGCTAAAATGCTAACTATGCTAACAATGCTAACCAGGTTGATTAGCTAACTTAGCTAATCATTTTTAGCAGTTATGCTAAAAATGTTAACTATGCTAACAATGCTAACAATGCTAACTATGCTAACCATGCTAACAATGCTAACTTGCTAGTGAGGACTTTTATTTTGAAACAGTAGTTGCTAGGGTATCCATGGTGCCCACTATCAGGACTAAAGAAGTTACTGTAGTAGAATCATGTTGGTTGCTATGGAAACTGTCAAAAACGCTTAATTGTAATGGTTGCTATGTTGGTTGCTAGGTATATGGAGGTTTCATTTAGTTGACTGGAGGCATAGTTGATGATAACTGACAGTTGGAATGGTTGAACAGTTAAATAGTTGAGTAGTTTCAGTGGTTAAATGATTTAATAGTGTATTATTGCAGTGAGGACTTTTATTTTGAAACAGTTGTGGACAGAGGAAACAGTTAACAGGATATGTAGTCTTCACAGAGAGATTGTATGCTTAAAGCCTGAGAGAGAGAGGGCTGCTGCAGGTGGGGCTGGCCACCTGGCATAAGATTCTAATTGCTCAACGACCCGATTGTGATGTCATAGAGGCCAATGTTAAGTCTATGGGGAAATTTTAATAGTTTTTATTTAATAGTTCAAAAAGTATAAAAGTTACAAAGTTGAAAAGTCATAGCAACCCGATCCATTAGAATACCTACGTTACGAAGTTTGAATGAAGTTTCTAAGTTAAACGGTTGAAGAGAAATTGCGGTTAGAAAAAGTGGTAAGCGGAATAATAATAACTATAAGAAGCCTAGGAAGAACAGTACAGTGCATTTGCATGCACTGTAATAAAAGTACACTTAAAACACAAAACCATCAAATTAAGGGGGATGGAAAGCAAGGGTGTAAAGGTGGGTTTTGAGCCTTGATTTAAAAGTAGAGATGGAGGGGGCATCACGTATGTGTGGTGGCAATTGGTTCCACAAACGTGGAGCCGCAACAGCAAAGGCCCTGTCACCTTTTTGTTTTAGTCTGGAGTGGTGGATATGTAGAAGACCCTGATTGCAAGATCTCAGGGATCTAGTGGCTGAGTGGGGTATTAGGAGATCTGAAATGTAAGATGGGGCCTGGCCGTTGAGGGCTTTGAACACCATTAGTACTATTTTAAAGTGGATCCTTTGATGCACTGGCAGCCAATGAAGGGATGCAAGAACAGGTGTGATGTGATCCCACTTTTTTGACCCAGTTTGGCCAGGTGACCGTGATTGGGCCAAAGGCTGTATTAAGCTCAATTCTACCGAGTCACACCCCTACTAGCAATATAATAGGGGTAAATAAATGACTCAGAGGGAAAATGTTTAGAAAAATAAAGGGGTTAAGTTGTACAGAATCCAAATATTTCCCACTTGCTTGTCTTGGTTGTTAAGTTCTCTTGCTGAAAGCTTTGGCATTGTTTGGTATTGTCAGCGCTGTTGCAATGTGGAGAGATGTGAAAACGGTTGAAGTGCATTGTGGGCTGTGTGCTGTTGCTATGGGGATGATGCAGCAGTGAATTGTGGGCTGTGTGTCCCCCAGGCAGTATGTGCGGGAAAAGGTGATCGGTGTGATGGGACTGAAACCCACTGGAGGCTACTGTGAGGTGACCCGTTCACGAGGCCTACGGGGGTGCAGGTACTCTCACTCTACACACACACTCTCACCCCCCCCCCCCCCCCCCCCCCAATTGCATGGCGCTCCTGTATTTCTGTGCTCATTAGCAGCACATATGTGTAGAATCTGTATGCAGGGACTCACATGTCTTGTGAGGCATGCACAGGCGTCTAACTCACGAGGGAAAGGTACCTCTATACATACATATACAGTACGCACACACACACACACACACACACACACACACACACACTCTATTAGCATCATGATGAGAATTAGAATGTAAGCAGGTCATCCGCACAGTGTTCGAGTTAGTAACCCATGCAGCGTTTCATGTGGTCTAAGGCAAATCTAGCATTACTGCCAAAACATCTTGCGAATCTGCTGTTAGCAAGGAAATGTGTCTTACAGTAGGAAAGGCAAAGCACAGTTAAAAAGACTGCTCAATGTGAACAGTACGTGAACAGTACTCACAATCAGGCATGTACACCCCACACAATCAATATCTAATGGAGTGGTGATAAAACAGGCCTCTATGGCAGAGAGATTTTCATGGCATACACGTAGTAACATGTGCGTGTGCGTGTGTGCGGGCGCTTGTGCGTGTGTGTGGGCGCGTGTGTGTGTGCGCAGGGGGAAGCTGATGAGTACCATACTGGACTGGGAGGACTCACTGCCCGACCGTGACCTCAACCGAGCTGATGAGGCCTCCAGGTGAGTGTGTATTTGTGGATATGTCTGACTGTGTGTGTGTGTGTGTGTGTGTGTGTGTGTGTGTGGTTGTGTGTGTGTGTGTGTGTGTGTGTGTGTGTGTGTGTGTGTGTGTGTGTGTGTGTGTGTGTGTGTGTGTGTGTGGTTTGCATGCACACTGACAAGGTCTCCAGGTGACTGTGTGTGTGTGTGTGTGTGTGTGTGTGTGTGCCCTGACCACTCCTCCGCTTCAGTTTCCCCCTGGTGTCAAAGGCCAAGGCTCCGTCTCATCTAGCGTGCGCTCCCATAAGATAAAAGATTAAAGATAAATGTGCATGAATATGTAGAGTGCTGTTCCATCAGCAGCCTTCAGGTCTCCATAAATCCCCTCAGGTCAACGTAAATCAGATGAGTTATGCAGCTTGTTTTTGATTTCATACCTGTGATGTGATCAATACGTCTGTTTGAGCTCCACATTCATTTGAGTATATTGGCCGTCTATATAGTTTGAAAACGTCTTTTTTCTAGACGGTAGGGCTGCCCCTCGTTTGACCAGTATTTTGGCAACTAGTGCCCTGAATGTGGATTAGGGATGTAACGATACACTCAACTCACGACTCGATATGGATCACGATTTTTTGTTCACGATACGATTTTATCACGATTTTTTTTTTTATATTGATGCTGTTTGAAGAGGTTGCTCCAAAGAAAATCAAATTGCACCACTCCCTCTTCTTCCAAAGTATTACGTCCTACACCTCTCCTCTCAAAAAGGCAGTAACTATGCATATGAAAAAAAAAAAACATTTTAAAGTTATGCTGTTGCTTAGCCTTATGGTTGTAGTTAATGTAGCAGTTATTGGAGGTTTATTTATTTTTTTACTTTACATTAGCTTATTTTTGGTACTTATCAATCTTCATAACAACTTTAATGTCATGAAAATTATAATAACTAATTTTCGACCAAAAATGCAGTTACTGCCTTTCTGCTTTGTAGGGCAGTACTGTTATATGCTACATCATTATAGTTGTTCAAGTGCACACACTAAATGGAGAGCTAGGATTAAAATTCAGACTGTGCCTTTAAATAGGCAACTTTTTCCATCTATCAGCGCAATGCTACAGTAAGCCATTTCCACTAAAAAAAATCAGCTCAATATTATGTGCAAGACTGATGTTTACCAAGCATGCAAACGTGTTAATCTCTTAGCACTATCGTCATACGTTTTCTCATAGTGAGATGGCTATCCCGACATATGTTCTGATGTAGATGGGGCGCACGGAGGTGAACGGCGGGACAAACGCGAAATGTCAAGGTGTTAACTAAACAATTGAGTAGACCTAAGGTCGACAGGCTTTGTGGTTAAAACGATGAAAACCAGTAGGTTAGTCTGTCACAGCTAACTTCGTTCAAGCACAGTAGCTTAGACTAGTTTACACGCGCAGAAATTAAAAGTCAATATCAGCATCACAAGATTGCTGTCATTATCGGAAAATCCAGACACGTCAAACTGGACGCGAACGCGTGGCAAAAACAAAACAACTTCATAAATGATGTCTTTTTCAAACCTTGAAAACACCACATTAAAATCCAAGCATTTTCAAGGATTTCAAGCACCCATACGAACCCTGACACACACACTCTAGTTCAAAGTTGTTGCCTACCGTCGTCTTCCCTCGTTCTGTGCCCCATACTTAGTGACATAAGTCACGTGACTCATCGCGATTCATTTTTTCTATCAACCGGTGCGAATCGTCACGCATTTGTATCGATTTTTATTCGTGTCACGATGCATCGTTACATCCCTAATGTGGATACCCATAGCCCATACCTGGCTTACAGTTTGTTCAATTCGGTCTTGACAAAACGTGTAGACAAATCAAGCTTCAGTTGCTTAGGTTTTGTGGCACTGTCTCCTTCTCCTTTGGTGATCTTGGCTGCTAATTTCATGGAAGCATGCAATGTTGGAAGATGTTTCAATAAGTTTGAATTCGGCTTCTTCATACTGATGTGGATAGGCACTTTTGCCCAGCCCAGGGCATCATTTCACGATTGCACTTGTTCCTTTATTTTCTTGGAGGGAAAATTACCACTACTACATTTACTACTGCTTTCGTATTATTTGAGATCGTCTACCTGTCTCTTGTTTACTGACTCGCTTGGGTTGCTCGTTGTGTGTCAAACTATGTGTGCTTTCGAACACCCGCCCAACTCTACCTCTGATTGGCTTACCATGATTATGTGCTTGTCTCATGCACTGCCCACTAACCAAGAACGAACAGTAAAAAATTAAAAAATATTTGGCTCAGAGATCTAGTTGGTCTGATGAAAAAAGCAGCTTCAATTATAGTAGCACACCACAATTTGACAGAAACAGTAACGGAGTTATTAAAATGAGAGGAGTAATCAATTCCATTTCTCGTTACTGAATAAAGTAACTCCGTTAGTAACGCCGGTATACTGTGTTGATCGTAATTATGATGAAGAGAGAGCGGTTCAAAATAACTAATCAGAGGTGTGCAATTCAGCCAAGCTGATGCATAGCCCATCTAATTTATTTAAACACGAGACAGCAACCTGCTCTCCTGCTTAACATGCAGCCCACCATCTGCAAAAACACAAAGAGGTGTTACCCGTGTGTGTGTGTGTGTGTGTGTGTGTGTGTGTGTGTGTGTGCTTGTGCGTGTGCGTGTGCGTGTGTACGGGTGCACAGCCCACACCCCCCAATCTCCAGCACACAAACCTCAGGTCTTACGTGTGTGTGGAAAGGAAGAGGCTGGTGTGTGATGGTCTGTGGTGATGGTGGTGACACCGTAGGTTATTGTGTTGATTATAATTGTGATGTAGAGAATGTATGAATGTGTCCGTCTGAGGATAAGAGGGAGAGAATGAGAGAGAGAGCGGTTCAGCATAACGCATCACAGGTATGCAATTCAGCCAAGCTGGGATATAAAATGATGCAAAATCCATCTGATTTATATTGATCTGAGGGAATTCATGTTCATCTCAAGGCTATTCAGCATTCAGCATTCATGTTATGGTCGTGTCACATCTCAATGCAGCTGATGGAACAGCGGCACACATTCATGGACTTTTTTTTTTTTTTTCTTCTTATATATGGGCCATGGACATTATATATAGTAAGACTGACCTTTGACACCTGAGGGGAAATGCTAATGGAGGGTGTGTGTGTGTGTGTGTGTGTGTGTGTGTGTGTGTGTGTGTGTGTGTGTGTGTGTGTGTGTGTGTGTGTGTGTGTGTGTGTGTGTGTGTGTGTGTGTGTGTGTGTGTGTGTGTGTGTGTGTGTGTGTGTGTGTGTGTGTGTGTGTGTGTGTGTGTGTGTGTGTGACAGCTGGGCTTTGTGTTGGTAGCAAGTATTTGGATAACAGAAAGGCCAGCAAGAGACCATATTAATGAGCTTCCACCCAGGTCTGTGATTCCCCCCCCCCCCCCCCCCCCCCCCCACCCCACCCCACACCACACACACAGTCTTTTGCATTGTATAAGTGTGTATGTGGAGGTGGTTTCAGCAGGGGCAATGCACTAGAACATTAACCTACAGTAGTACAACACTCTGTTTATTTGGTGTGTGTGTGTGTGTGTTACAGGCGTGCTGATCTGGCCATTACGTTGGGAACGTCTCTTCAGATTAAACCCAGCAGTGATCTTCCCCTCATCACCAAACGCAAGGGAGGCAAACTGGTCCTCATCAACCTGCAGCCCACCAAATATGTGAGTTACACACACACACACACACTTTATCAACCTACAGCCCACCAAATCCAAATGAGACACACACACACACACACAGGGTTATGTTAATCATTTCACATCATCTGTCCCTTGATTCCTACTCTCCATTTGTCCCTGAAGATCACCGTTATTCTTCCTAGTCCTGCACTCATCCTGGCCTGGCACTTGGTCCTCCTCTCTCTCTCTCGCTCTCTCGCTCTCTCTTTCTGTCTTTCTTTCTTTCATTTTTTCTCACTCTCTTGTTCTTTCTCTCCCTCCATGTACCCACGCTGTTTTCCCTTTCCTCTTCTAATCCTCTCTTTATCACTCTCTCCCACTCTGCCCCCCCACATGCTATCTATCTCTCCCCCCCACACACACACTATCTCTTGCGCTCTCTCTCTCTCTCTCTCCCCCCCCCCACACACATACATGCTATCTCTTCCTCTCCTCTTTATCTTGGCCGCACGCCTCCACTTTCTCATGCTTCTTGCTCATCACAGGTAGGATTACCTGCCATGCCCACACACACATAATCATAATTGTTTGTGAGGTGAACAAATGTCAACCATACAATTCTGTCATCAAGCTTCATCACATTTGCACACGTTGTTAGGCACATGTGTGTGTGTGTGTGTGTGTGTGTGTGTGTTCATCACTCTCCTTTTCTCTCCCCTTCTTTCTCTCATACATGCACAGCAGACACAGGCACACACACACAGAGGCAATCAGCTTGCTTACGTATGCTACCATCACATTCATAAATGACTGCGTGGTGTGCTGTGACTTCTTACGTGTGTGCATGCTTTTGAGTCTAATTTTAATTCCATATGTGTGTGTGTGTGTGTGTGTATGTACTTTTGAGTCTAATTTAATTGTGTGTGTGTGTACATGCGCGTTTACAGTCACGTGCACACTTGTGCTCTTTTGTGTGTGTGTTCTTATTATACTGCTCTGATTACTGGAACGTGTGTGTAATCCAGACTTCAACAGCAAACACTGAAAGCTGTCAATCATGTCTCTCCTCGCAGGACAAGCACGCCGACTTGCTTATCCACGCGTACGTTGACGAGGTCATGGCTCAGCTGCTCAAGTGCCTGGGATTGGACATTCCCGAGTGGGAGGGGCCAACGCTGTGCGAGACCTCCCCTGGCGACCCGTTTTCCCCGCCCCTCAACAAACCGAAGACGGAGCTAAAGGAGGAGGAGAAGAAGAAGAGGAAGGTATCAGAGGAGGTAAAGAAAGAAGAGAAGGATGGAGAGATGGAGGTAAAGAAAGAAGAGAAGGATGGAGAGATGGAGGAAGCCACAGGTGTCAAACGAGAACAGGAAGGCCCGCCCTCAGAGAGCCCTCCAATGGGGGAACCCGCAGCAGTGACGGACAGTGGCTCTGAGCCAACAAGAACACAAGCGGGCTGTAACGATTCAACATCAGTTAACGGGGCAGAACACGAGTCTTCCTGCCCGGTTCAGCCTTCAGAACCCAAAAAAGCTCGAACTTAGGTTTCTGCTACTTAAACAGACTGGAACACACACACACACACACACACACACACACACACACACACACACACACACACACACACACACACACACACACACAGACACACACAGACACACACAGACTAACAGGACAAATACTCGCAGACTGACGTTGTCTTGGACTCCTGTTGTGTGTGGCCTGAATCTGCTCTGATGTCACCTGGTCCCTTTCCGGTCATGTTCCATAATGGACACGATTTCTTTGAACTGTCCATTAAATTGTCCGGTCAGTATCTCTGATATGCGAAGCCAGTTGTTACCTCGCTCACACACACATACTTTCATTCACATACACTCTCACACTCTCTCATAGACACACCCACACATACAAACACAAACATATTTACATTCACATTCATTCACACACTCACACACACCCTCACATTTATGCACCTGTGATCTCCTTCATGAGTTTCTGTCCTGATTTCCCTCTGGACTGTCTGATGCTGATTTGGTTTGTCATCACAGGTGGCCTGGCGTCTTACCTCTCACCTCAGAGAGAGTGTCCACCACCTGCCGCTCCTTTATGTGTCCTCTGATGGTGTGACTGCCTCCCCGTATGTGTGTGTTTGTGTGTCCGTCCTCTGAGAGTGACACTGCCTCCCTTTTTTTGTTTATGTGTTGGTGTCCTCTGACCGAGACAAAACCACCTCCTGGTCTATTGTGTATATCGGACTCTGCAAGTTTTTGGGAATAATCTGATGGAATGCTCAGATGTTTTGTGTGTCGTGTCTGTGTGTGTGTGTGTGTGTGTGTGTGTGAGAGAGAGAGCATTTGTAATTTATTTCACTAGCTACGTTTACATGCAACCATCGGAATGACCAATCGGATCGGTCAATCGGATCGGAGGAAGTTTACATGGCAAGGAGTATTTTGGATGCGCGCGTTTACATGCAGCTTCACACACATAGCCTGCTTGCAGTTTTGCTCCCCGAGATGGACGTGAGAGCTTATAGCCTATGACGTTTGAGGCGTGAGATATTCCCTACTTCCAATCCTCTGCCTCTGCTTTCTTCTGTTCAAAAGCAACATCATAGGCCTAGAGTTTCGTTTCTTTTCCTTATAATTAGAATGACTAAAACGACGAAAATATAAACTAAAATTGGGTCCTCCTAACACACTCACTGGCCGATTTCACACTGCACAGCAAGTCGGTCAGCAAATGCTTCATGCACGGTCATACAGAAGTATTCCAAAGCCAATAATATAGCTGATTATCCTGTAATCTGACGGGGTAGCAAACCACCAAAACGTCTGACTGTTCGCTAGTTGTTTTGCATAGATATATATATTGACATCTATGGTTGTTTTGCACCTCAGATGTTGTTTAACAAGTCCCAGCAACACAAATGCAAACTTGTACGGAAATGCATTCAATCAGGTCCTTGCCGTCTACCTAGCTTCCACACTGTTCTTTCAGACATCGCAAAATATCTGTCTCCACTGTAGTCTCCGAAACATAGCCTACAGTACCTGTTAATATTTGGCTTTCAGAAAACGAGACTTCATCACTGCATTTCAGTCGTTGCTTTTACCAAAGCCTACGCAGCTGCCAGTTAGCGTAGCCTATCCAACTGCCTGCAGCCTAGTAGCCTAGGCTACTTTCTAAACTTCAAAGATGCTGTCAGATTTTGTGGTTGTTTTGAAAGTGTCACAAAACTAAATAGCCTATTCTTCCGATGCCATGTTATCCGTCACTGTTCAACCCATAGACCTAAAAGAAAATATGGTTCAACCTCACGCCCAGTGCTTATGTTTACACCTAACCAAAGATCTTTCATTACTAGCTTTAAGCTTTAACCCTCTCTGCCTACACCGTGGTGGCTTTTTTGATAAGAGAAATATTGCGCCTCCTTTTCTGAACATGCGCAGAAGGGAAGAGTAGCAGAGAACGATCCCGTTCCACCTCTTTCAATCCGATCCAAATTTCAATCCGATCGGCGATTTTCATTCCGATTGTCTTGTTTACATGAAGGAATTTCATTCCGATTGGGCCTGAATCGGATTAGAAAGGGTGCATGTAAACGTAGCTACTGTATGTGTTTGTGTGTGTTTCCGGTTCAAATACTTTCTACTAAAATTGACCTCATCCTCCTAGCTATTTCCCACAGTCTTCCTCTGTCTAACTCAAACAGGGTGTGTGTGTTTTCAAACGTTTGTGCTCGTCTATAGGAGTCGTGTGTGTGTGTGTATGGACACTGGAACAGTCGTGCCAGAATCACACAATCTTTTTCTATATTTTGTAAAAATGGATCCCACTGTCTTTTCTAGTGTACCTCACAGGAAGGAATTGATAAATAATCACAGTGATGAAAACAGGCTGCCCCTTGTGTGCTTCTGTTCTTTGTGTCTGTATGTGCTGTAAAAGCAGAGATTCTGGGGCAATATTGACTAACAGTTGTGGGTAAATGGGGCGACTGGAGGGGTGTGTGTGTGTGAGTGACAGAACCTGAGAGGTTTCAGAAATTACTTTAAATGCACTCTGTAGATGTTTACAAATCACATCATACATTTAGAGAATTACGGCTGTGTGTGTGTGTGTGTGTGTGTGTTTTCTCTCACCACTCAAGTAGATAAATGATGTGACAGAAACAGACTAATCCTTACTGCATACGTGTGAAATTATTCTGAATCCACAGCCATATCACCATGTGCCTGCAGAACAACTCTGGGAGGTTCCACCAGTATGGAAGCCTGAAAATCCTTCTTGTTTAATAAGTCTTTTCCTGGATGTGGCAGAGTGACTCAAGGCTTTCAGAACACACTGGATATTGTCCATACATCTCTTCTGCCACCTACGTCTATTATTCATAGATCACTTTTTTTGAGGTCAAAATATGTCACCTAGGATACCTGTGCAGGTCCGAGGAGACATTACTGGTGGTTGGACAGGTGGTAACAACTATAAGTAGAAGACACCTGTGATTACCTCTGATACCTCTGATTGGTGAGCTCCACTCTCCGTCACACCAGGACGATGTGATGCGTGTCATAGGATGAACCATTGGAACAGCTGCGAGCTGCTGGATTAATTGTTATTTGCTAATCGCATTAGTTCAAATTACAATTCCAGTTAAAAAGTGATTAATTGTGCAGCCCTACATCAGATGTGCTTTTGGGAATCCTTGTGTAAGTACAGCAAATGCGTAGTTTCTGTACAGAAAGGTTTAAGATGAAGTTGTTTACTTAATTTGTATTTGCCTATTTGTTATAGCCTGGAAAAATCCAAACTCATTGATGAGGTGACTCTCGATTGGGAAACCTTTGCAACACTTGCATTGCGACAGGCAATAACTTTGCAATCATTGGTCCACCCTTTCCAATCACATTGATTAGAGATTATTTCCTACTTAACCTAAATTTAACAAACTGACAATAAACAGCATCAGGAAAACATTTATGTGGGTCTACTTTTGCCCTAAATACATTTCTGCATTTTTCTAACTGCGTTTTTTGCAGGTGCAGGTGTTGCTGCTTTTGTTTATCAATACGTTTTGGATTTGTCTTCCCCTCTTGTCGCTGATTGGCTTGACATTTTTTTTTCTTTTTGTCTGAGAAACGGTTATGAACTACGGTGTTCCAGGCTAGATCTCCCTGACAGAAGATCTAGGTGGGCAGGGCCAGGCTGTGGTTGTTATAGATGGGGAAAAAGGCTATTTGTACTTGTGTGTATGTGTGGGACATGTGTGTCCTCAGCTGCAGACAGTTGAAATGGAGGTTGTGATTACAGGGTTGGTTGATGGCACCATTTCGGTTCGCTGGTACCCATCACTGCTGAGACAGCCCCTATGATTTTCTGATGTGTGTATGTGTTTGTATTCATGAGCAATTGAAAGACAGAGGACGTGATGGCCATAGAGCAGACGATATGTTGTGCTGTAATGTACCCTGAACTACTTGCTGCATTATCAGACAGATGTGTTACTGCTTGATAGACTTCACTGGAGGTGATTATCACTGTATCCCTGTTGGCTGCATGTTCTACTTTATTGGTCTCTCTATTTTAGGGGTCTATCCCAGTCAAATGAGGCAGAGTGATTTGCCTCCCTAGCATTTAGCTATTATCAGCTCCAGAACCCCATCCCTGTTGGTTACTAGGATTCTGATTCAAAGGCTGCATTCCACCCCATTCCATTTTATTAAAATTACAAAGAATATAACAGAACAATTTAACAACAAATATTCAAAACGTTTTACAGTCCAGCCTGAACAGGGTCCTGATGTTCTTGGCTATGGATCACCGACGTAAGTGTATGTGTGTGGGTTAGAGCTCATGGTTTGTGTGTGTGTGTGTGTATGAATAATTTTGTGAAAATGGAAATATTGCCCATTACAATTCCTGCCATTTCCGTTCATCAGTGGCAGGAATCATTCAAGTTCATCCACTCAGCCACTCCAATAGCGTCAGCATCACAATCTCAACCCCTCCCCTGCCCAGTCCCCTCTCCAGCCTCTCCCTGATGGAGCCCCATCAAGATTGGAACATTTCAGCTCCACACCAACCCTCACTGCACCCCCTCCATTAATCAGGTCCGTCCGTTCCACCTGCATGAAGATGGAGTTATGTGGCCATACCAGTGGAGCTCGCTCAGCTGCCTTCTGATGGACTTGATTATGGAACCGATTGGGGGTTGCATTCAATACAATTTTCCCTATTTGTGGAGCTGTAGAGTTGGAAAAGCTGCACAGAGCCCAGAGTCTGGCACCCACTCCAGTAAACACTTTATAGAGCCCAGGGCCTGATACCCACTACAGTGAGAAAAACTTCAAACAGGAACTCTGTTCATGAAGAGGGACCCATTTGGTGTGTGTGTGTGTGTGTGTGTGTGTGTGTGTGTGTGTGTGTGTGTGTGTGTGTGTGTGTGTGTGTGTGTGTGTGTGTGTGTGTGTGTGTGTGTGTGTGTGTGTGTGTGTTGGGCAATGGGAGCGGTGTAAGAGGGGAGATGAGAGACTCCCATCCAATTCTATCATCCACCAGCAGCACTCTGCTAACAGCCAGACTGGGGCACCCCCCTCCCCCCACCTCATTCATTCATTCATTCTTTCTCCAGAGTCTGGTCCTTTGATGTATAATGAATGTGGGCTCTCTCTCTCTCTCTCTCTCTCTCTCTCTCTCTCTCTCTATTACACTTCCTTCTCCTTTTCCTTGCAGTCCTCTGGGAGCATATGAAAGAGAGGTGTGTGTATGCGTGTTTTATCCACCATACGAGGACCAACTCCAACAGAGACAACGGCCAGCTCTCAGAGTGTTTCATGGGAGTAGATATAGTGTTCCATGGGGATTGTGGGCTTTTGTCACAAACACACAGACACACACACACACATACTCTCTCTCTCTCTGAGCTGTCCATTGTATCTGATGATGTCCAATCCAATGATCTGTGGGAGGATGCAGGGGAGGGGAATTCAATTGTTGGTGTCACTTCATGTGACTTTGGAGCCACACAGTCATCCACAGGTGGGCCAAAGGTGACCTGATGATGGGGTATCCTGGTGTTGGGATGATGCCTGATATTGGACTGATGGCTGATATTGAGGTGATACCTGATGCTGGGGTGATACCTGATGTTGAGTTGATAAATGATAGTGAATTGATACCTGATGTTGGACTGATGCCTGATGTAGAGGTGATACCTGTTGTTGGGGTGATAGCAGCTGCCCACTGAGGTCATGGGGTATGTCTTACGGCCCCCTTGTAGAGAAAGGTGTTGTGTATTTAAATTGAAATGAAATTTAAAGCTCTCACTTTGGCCGACAGGACAATGACTGGATCTGCTCCCGGCTATTTTAGTTAATTGATCAAGATGTACATTCCCAACCGCCCTCTGCCTCTTAAGGCATATTTGTTTCATATGCACTTAGTCTATTGAGCATTTCTTGTGTGTCATGGTTTTGTATAATATAGCGAGGGCTGAGAACCAAAGGGGCGTAAGTGACATTTCACCAACTTTACAGGAGAGCCAAAACAAATCTAACTGCTTCTATATGTTCACATTTAAAGACCTTTGGTTTTTGTTCAATAACTATATATCTATAAATATGTTACTTCTATAATTGTGTCAGCTAAGAGAGCTCATCAAGAGCTTTCAGGTGATATATACCGTAATTTCCCAACTAACTAATTGTATTGTTATTTACTTGTATCTCGTGTTGGACAAAGGCGTCTGCTAAATAACAATAATCATAACCATTTTCTTAGTTTCCTTGGCACAGTGGACAAAAGTGGATCTACTGAGTGTCTGAGGTTCAACATGGGTCAGATTAATGGCAAGTGTTAGTCTTTAGTGGTAGCACTGGTATTGGTATTGGTGGGGAGGTGGAAGTAAAGCATGTGGATGGTGTGGCCAACCCAGCAAAGATGCCTTTTCACCAAGGCTGCCTCCATGCAGATGATGTTGGTCATGGAGAGAATCTCAGTGTGGGGAATTCCATCTTCCTAACACAGACTGAGGATTTTTTTGAGGAAATATGGGTGGTGAGCTGTCAGAGACAAAGCAGAGTGCAGGGTACACACATTCAAAAACTGTAACAAGTGCTGGAGGTAGAAAAAAAAAAGCATCAGCACATTGTATCAGAAACTGACAATGTTTGTTACATTGCATTACATTTAGCTGACACGTTTATGCCTAAAGTGACTTATATAGTAATATAGTAATATGTAATTTAGTGACATGCTGTATGTCCACTACTGTATATTACAAGGGATTACATTGACCCCAGAGAAACTTGGGGTTAAGTGCCTTGCTCAAGGGCTCAACGGTGAAAGCCAGGAATTGACCCGACAACTTTCAGGCTACTGCACTTAATCGCTACACTACCCCTGCCCCATACATTTATTCATATCCAATGTTTCGATCTCACAGGTCTTCATCAGATTCGGGCATTGTTAAATCTAATCGTACAATACCTGAGGAGCAGAGAGAGGTAGGGTTCTGCTTATGACAGCACCGGTTCCGTTACCTGACGGGCTTGATTCAGCACCTGTGTGAGGTGGTGGCCTTTGGGATGGAAAGCTCACCTGCTGGCCTAGATAAGGCCGAGTGCCCTAGAGCTAAGCACTGTGAACAGTCCTCGAGTGAGTGGGTCTGCCCAGCTAAAGATACCTCAGCAGGGGCGTTCAGCAGAATAAGGTGCTTCTGGAAAGCTCCGGCTGCATGGATATAGAATGTGTGTGTGTGGGTGTGTGGGTGTGTGTGGTGGTTGAGCAAGATGTGGGGAAAAGAGAGCCAAATCCACAAATTCATTTATTCTGGTCCATGTGCCATGTTAATCCCATCTCCGAATCTGTCAACAAACAACACATCAAACACCTGAAGCCCAGGGAGAGAAAACACACACAGCTGTGTGAGTGTGTGAGAGAGCGACGGGGGCGGGGGTGAGAGGTGTCAGTGAAACAAATTGGAAAAGCACCCAAATAAACATAATGTTCTCTAGCTCCACTCGTAGTGTTTAACAAACTGAACACACACACACACACACACACACACACACACACACACACACACAGGGCCAGACGAGAGCCTGATCCACACTGCCGCTCAGACCAGTCACTATCTGCACTTCCTTCAATGTGTGTGTGTGTGTGTGTGTGTGTGTGTGTGTTTTATTACTCTCCCACTGTTATTTACCCCCAATTTGTACGCACGCACATACACACACTTTCTTACCACGTCATGATGCTGAGAATGACTCATACAGTACATGCGCACGTGCACAACTGACCTCATCATGGATGGTCATGCGCTGGTGGATAGATGCAGTTAAATCTTGCTGAATGCTGTTATGGCGTATGGTAAGGGAAAACAATTGTGGAGAAATCCACTGAATTCCTGAACGCGTTGAGTAGCACGGAGTGCTCTCTATCCACATTGAATAAGTCAAACATGCTGTTCTATTGAATCATTAATTCTCTTTCAAAATGGCAAAGCATTGCGGGCGTCAGAAAGAAAATAAAACCGGTTGTCTGACTAAAGTTCTGCACAAAATGCACAGTATTGTGTCGAGTCCAGTGAGGACATTCCAATGGAAAACAATGCAATCAAACTGATTTTGTTGCTAGCATTCGCTCATATCACACGCAGTTGCAGTATCGAGCTGGGGGAGCGACACTGGCTCAGGATGTAGAGGAGTCCTTCGGTAATCCGAAGCTTGCTGGTTCGAGCCTGACTGCTGCTGACCCTGTCGAAGTGTCCTCGAGCGAAACGCTGATCCACCAAACGGCTCCTGATGTGCAGGTTGGCGCCTCACTTGGCAGCCTCTGCTGTCGGTGTGTGAATGGGTGAAAGTGAGGCATTACTCTGTGAGTGTTGTGAGTTCTCGCAGGAGTAGAAAAGTGCTATAAATGCAGTCCTTTTGCCAAGGCACCTTATATAAAATCTTCTGTCCTCTTTCTCTCTCCCTCCCTATGTCTGTGACCTGAGGTCTCCCCCTCAACTCTTTTATAATGTTGCTTGCTCATTACTTCCTTACTTTCTGACCTCAGCAGACTCTCTCACCTCACCTCACCTCACCTCAACTCTCTTATAACACTGCCTCAAGACCAACCCACCCTCTGCCATTGTACCTCTCTGCCACTCACATCTAATCTCCTCCTCCTCCCTCCTCCTCCCTCCTCTTCCTCTCTTTCTTCCCTCATTCTCTGATCGCTCCATCAGTTAGGAGCGTCTGTTTCAGGCACTCATGCACCTATCACAATCACCATACATTACCATTAGGATGCTGTGTGTGTGTGTGTGTGTGTGTGTGTGTGTGTGTGTGTGTGTGTGTGTGTGTGTGTGTGTGTGTGAGAGAGAGAGATGTCAGACACTTTTGAATAGACACAGTATTTTGATCTCATTCAAAGATGCTTGATGAAGCTATTGTTGAGTATAGTTCAGCCCTGTATGCTTTATACTGTCTGAAGCCGCTACTCTGCATGACTATCCTTTCCATACCCAAATAAGCCAATACCATTGTTTACTAGAAAAGCACTCAGAGAGCGTAGACCTCCACCTGTATTGTTCTTACTAGGAGTGTCACATCGTAAAGGCCAATCCTACGTCCGGCACCAGAACGCTCTACCGAGCCCTTGAGCCCGCCTTATTAGCACGGTGACGACAGAGCTGATAGCAAGATAGCAGAACAACCACAGAGAACAACGAAGATGGATGAGGCTAACGAAGCGCGTTCGTTTGAATCGGCTTTGTCATCGACTTTGGAATAGTTAGACTTGCACTCAAGTCATTCGTTTTAAAAAAGGATGTATTTGCCATTTTGCCGACCGGCTACGATTGATCACAAGTGCTGGCCTATTACATGCAGAGGCAGTTTGAAAGACAACGATTCATCCCACCCACAGGCTTCAGCTCTGTGAATGGTCCAACTCCAGACTATTCATTTAATGTATAGTTTGGCTTGCCAGGCTAGCTTATAGCAGTAACATAGAAATATTAAAAAGTTGCCTTACAATATACCAGCTTGATCAGTTTGCATTTACATTGTTTGAGGTAATCTATTTGTAGTAATTTTTTAGGGTTGTGAGAAAGATACTAATTTCTGGCTAACTAATGTAGTTGTATTTCCCTATAGCATGCTCTAGGACTATTGTCATCCTAAGGTCTGGTCACATCCTCTCTAGAATTGGATCATTTTCCAGGAGGAATGATTGAGGGCACGAATCCTCAGGAGTCTCCTGTTCACAAGTGCCATCCAGCAGCCAGCCAACCACTTCCACATCCTGATTGAGGTCTTCTTCATGCTAGTCCTTAACTGTCGCTTGGAGGTCAAGGCCAGTCCACTCTACAGGACGACTCAGCACCACAGAGCACCACCTCCCGATCCTGACTGATGTGACCAGCGGAGATGTCCCCATGACAGCTGTGAGGGAGGAGAGCCATCACGCTCTCCCACGGTTACCAAGTGTGTGTGTGTCCCTCAGGCTCCCACAGGGCACCGTGGTTACGGTTGACCTGAGTCTGGTCTGACTGCTGTTCAAATCCTCTCAGAATTGCATCAATCACCAGCCTTACACACTCATGGGTCACCTTGCCCACATCTGGCGGATCTTCACCACTCCCCCACAGTGAAGCTAACTCCAAATAACAATTTAATACAACTTCAACATTGAATAATTGACTTGTAACTGTTACTTTTTTTGAACACGAAAATAAATAGCTTAAAAAGTAGCTAGACTGCAATTGTTCTTTGCACCAATATAAAACCATCAAACTTAATTATAGGCCCTACATATTTTTTAAACAGTTTTTATGTTTTTTTGCTAATTGAATTAAGATAACAATCTGATAAGGGGACTGTCTTCATGCTGTGCTTTATCTGATGTTACCGTGCAGCAGAGACGTCTCCATGAGAACTGGAGAGGAAGCAGAGCCATCTCTATCTCCCATGACGGTGAGTGTGTATATAGGGTAGACCAGAGCCATCTCTATCTCCCATGACGGTGAGTGTGTATATAGGGTAGACCAGAGCCATCTCTATCTCCCATGACGGTGAGTGTGTATATAGGGTAGACCAGAGCCATCTCTATCTCCCATGACGGTGAGTGTGTATATAGGGTAGACCAGAGCCATCTCTATCTCCCATGACGGTGAGTGTGTATATAGGGTAGACCAGAGCCATCTCTATCTCCCATGACGGTGAGTGTGTATATAGGGTAGACCAGAGCCATCTCTATCTCCCATGATGCTGAGTGTGTATCAAGCTTAGGGTAGACTTGCTATTTGACAAAGCGTTCCCATGGCAACATTTGTGCATTAAGCCTGGGGTTATACTGTATTTGCTATTTGACAAAGCTTGCCTCATGACCTGAAATATATGACCTGATATGACACACACACACACACACACACACACACACTGATGACCAGCTAGCATCAAGTAAGTGTGTTTCAAAAATGTGTTCTAGTGTTCACACTCTGTCCTGCTTGAATGAAATATAATGTTACTTCTGCAGTACAGAAGTGTGGTTGTTGAGCTTCTGAGACAATAAGCGCATTTGGCAGAATCTGAGCCTGTGTGTGTGTGTGTGTGTGAGAGAGAGAGAGAGAGAGAGAGAGAGAGAGAGAGAGAGAGAAAGAGAGAGAAACTGTGTGAAATGTTGAGTGTTTATTGTCTGGTGAGCTTCAGAAATAATAAGCGTTTTGCAGAATCTGGGCTGTGTGTGTGTGACAGACTGTGTGAAATGTTGAGTGTAGCCTATTCTATTGTCTGGTGAGCTTCAGAAATAATAAGCATTGGGCAGAATCTGGGTCTACACCTGCTGCGACTGTCATTTCTGGTACTGAGAGCCTTGAAGCTTTGCCCAAAATAAGAGCATTAAAACAGAAAACCAAACAATTGGAAATGGTAAATGTCAAAATTCAGTGGCTTCCACCAATAGCTCTGGCATTATGGAAGACAATGGGAATTGCCCACATCAAAACGTAAAATCAACTTGGCAGTGACATTACATGTGATATATTTTGGTAGTCATTGTCCATATGGGTGCAAGGGATGTGACAACTCCTACACTTTTACTGATTACAGCCCCTCACTTTTTGTGAAAAATATGGAACAATATGTAAACTGTTCTGCGTCAGAGTTGGAACTCTGTATCTGAAAACACACACACACACACACACACACACACATACAAATTGAATTGGTGGGCAAAGTTCAAAGTCTGTCAGCGAGCAAAGCTCTTGTGCATGAAATAGAGGTATCTTGGGAGCATTGACTCATCAGTGGTTGCGTTTTAAGGTCCCATGGTGTCTCTAGCAAGCTGACTTGGTGACCTGTTTTGGTGAGGGCCCTATATGTTATATTAGCCATATAGAAACTGGGTTAGTTACTTCCAGAATTGTTTGCTTTGTTTTGTTTGGTTTACAGTTTTGCAGCATGTATGTTTTTTTATACAGTCTATGATTGTATGTATCATAGAGCTATGTCAAGTTCTCATTCTCTTTTGCCATATTAAGGATGCACACAAAGAAAAGGTAATGGAAGATTGACTTCTTTTTTTCAAGTTGTAATGAGATGGACTTTGTTGTGAAGCTTGTTAATTCGGACTTGCTGCATACTGAGCCTAGCCTAGAAATCCAGACGCTCCTAGCGGCAGCAAATGTAATTTGGCTGGCGGGGCAGTCTAGGCACGATCCATAGAGCCAGGGAGCTGAGAACCCCCAGCACCAGCGTTCCAATCACAGCGTGTATAGAGTCGGTGGGTGGGCTTAACATAATGGTGACTGACATGCGACCAGAAGTTGCGACGGTAACGCATCCTGTTATTTGAAAACAAGAAGATGATTCGTTTAGCGTTATCCTATTGCGTGGAGAGGGAAGGTTACGCATCCTGCTACTTGAAAACAAGAAGATGATTCGTTTAGCGTTATCCTATTGCGGGGAGGGAATTTGAAAGACAACTGTTTATCCCACCCCTCCGATTGCGCCCTGTCTACGGTGAGTGTCCAGACCCTACATCTTGATGTGGGTCTGGCTCGTCAGGCTATACTGAGCCTGTATAATTCTAATTTCCTTGGTGTTGTATTGTGGTCAAAAATCAGGTGTGAGAAAACACGATACCACGATACCAGGAGCAGGTCACTAGCCACATAGCTCCGATAACACTGCTCAAAGATTTCTAGGGCAAGGCCCCGTCTTATACATGTTATACTTACACTGTGGTAATACAAATCACATGAGTACAATGGTCTTCTCCAAAACTCCTCATACATACAAAAATACAACAATATATGGACACTTCTTGGACATAGCATGTGATCCATACGCCATATGCAAGTCATGTGGCTGCTCTAAGTAAATAAGATAATTGGTCAATACAATACATACAGTAAACATCCTTCAGCATTTTCTTGTCGTAGCATATTCTCTGTCAGGATATTCCTAATATTACTTATCTTGTGACAAAAGGGGGTCGCATGACCTTTATTAGAAAGTCGTGACATGGAGAGAGCACAGACAAGACAGACAAAGACAAAGCAAAGTTGATGCACTGTATTGATATAGAAAAGATACACATAATATATGAAAATGTAATGTTAATCACACTCTATGTAATAAGAGTTGTTAGTAATCCAAAATGCCTACCACAGTATGCATGAATGTTATTCACTGGAGTGGCTCAAAAGCAGTAAGGGAATATTCTCGAATGACTCAAAATCTAGGAAGAGGAAACACAGGTGATTATAAGATGTTATAAAGTGGGTTTATTACATTATTATTTTAACAGACATGCATCTAATTTAGCCTTTAGAAATGTGCTAAATTATAAATATGTGCTTATAAAAACACTGATTGGGCAGATTGAAGTGAATTGGGTTAATGCGAGAGGAAGGCGACTAGCCAGTTCTGTTAAGTCCTGTAACCCT
>NC_084995.1:12706016-12716016 GCF_963854185.1 Sardina pilchardus
AGGCAAAACATTTTGCCGTCCAGCAGTTGGCGCTGGTTTTCCAGGCTATCCAGGTTTGGCACATGTAGGGGTTAGTTATTGTCTCCAGGTGTGGCACATGTAGGGGTTAGTTATTGTCTCCAGGTGGGGCGTATGTAGGGGTTCGTTATTCCCTTGCCTGAGACATTTTGTGCACTTTATGTAGCCCAGCTGTTACTGTATGTGTAAGTGCGTAAACCATTGTTACTGTAGCATTCACAAAGGGCCAGGAGCCTTCAGCACCACCATTGTAGAATAGCTCCCAGTCTTTCAGCACCACTCCCCTGGACAGCTCCCATTCTTTCAGAACTGCTCCTCTGGGGTGTTGTTTCCCTAAACCATAGATGCTGACTAAGTCAGAAAACTGTATTGGTTGCAATGTAATCACCCATCGTCAACCAACCAAGTTGCAAACAGTTTAGCAACTGTGGTTTTGGGAAATGCACCCCTGGACAGCTCCCATTTCTTCAGCACCAATCCGCTGAACAGCTGCCACTCTTTCAGCACCGCTCCACTGAACAGCTCCGATTCTTTCAGCACCACTCCACTGAACAGCTCCTACTATACTCTTTATCTGGCCATCCCTTTGTATGACCTTGAGTGGTCATTCACATTCAGGTCTATTTTTCATCATCAAACATGTTCTCTCTTCTCTATTTCTTTCCCTCTCTCTCTGTTTCCCCACACATATTTCCTGCTGTCATTTTCAGCATAAGGCAGATAGGTGGACTCATGCCAGACCAAGGGCTGTCCAAACAATTTGCACATCTCTCTCTCTCTCTCTCTCTCTCTCTCTCTCTCTCTCTCTCTCTCTCTCACACACACACACACACACACACACACACAAATCACCACCCTATTCCATCCACAGTATTCTATTCATGTTTATAAAATGTACATACTGTCTTACTGAAAAAAACCCAGCAAGAAACCAGTAGCTTTAGCTGGTAGCTGGTTTTATCTGGTCTTTGCTGGTCTTCTTCCAGCTATAGCTGGTCTTTACTGGTGTAGCTGGTTAGGCCACCAGATGGACATGCTGGCGTGACCATCTGAGGAAGGCGGTCATGCATGTGTGACCAGTCTGCCAAGCTTGACATTGTTGGTGTAAGATGGTCTTGCTGGCTTGCTAGAATGACCAACATAAGCTGGCATGACCAGTGAAAACCAGTAATGTAAACCAGCAACACTAACTAAAATTAGCAGTTTGAGGTGGTACAACAACCAAAACCAGCTGAATTACCATTGTAAGCTGGGTAAATCAGCCGAAGGTATGTTTCGCTGGTCTAGCTGATCAATCATCATAGGGTGGTCAAACAAGCTGGTTCAAGCTGATCAACCAGCAAACCACCTTGAGCTGGTCAGGCTTTTTTTTTTTCAAAAGGATGCAATTACACTTATGCATAGCCACATTCTGCTGTTTATACTGTTGTTATGGCATAGGCTGCTGTAGAAATTGCTGAAATGTCTAACATCTTAAATATATGAGGGTAATTCCGTGTCAAATCACCCAATTTCAGCTAAATTTGGAAAGTGAACATCTTCAAAAAAATCTGAAAAAAAATCACAGGTGTTTGTAGACTAAACCGATGTATAAATCTTAAATAGTATATCTGGATCACTAATGGTTTAAAAACTACAAGTCATTTTAAGCATTGTGGTGAACAATCATTATGACCGCCGCTAGCGTAGCTAGCGAAGCGGTCATATAGTTGTTGTCAAAGTTTTTTTTTTTTTTTTTTTTTTTTTTTTTCTTTTTTCCCGTCATTTTTCGTCAACGATTCCCGGGACACCGTAACACCGGAGCGCATGAAACTTGGTGGGCATGTAGCCCCAGTAGAGTTCTATGGAAAATTTTCGTTTCGTCCCCGGGGGTCACTCCACCCCCGCGCTGCCCCCGCCCGAAGCCCAAAAATGACAGTTTTTCCTACATAACTACCTGAACCGTGGCACCGAGGATGACAAAATGTTTATGGTATGTTGTTCTCTAGAGCTTGCATCAACTTAGCTTATAACCAGTCATTTGTGATTTGCCCCCCCATCGTAAAAATTGAAAATGCAATGTAATATTGCTTTAATTGCCCATATCTTCAGATGAGATGTTATGAACTGCACCAAATTTCATGTGTATGATTAACCTGACACCCTCTGGGAGTAAGCCAAGTTTTGTGGAATTTCATCCATGGGGGGCTATAAAATAAATGGATTTATGTGTACATTCAGGACTGTATACCCATCGGCCAGTAGATGGTGGTATTATCTGGAGTCTAAATCCCCCCCTGGGGATTTCAAAAACTGTTCCAAACATCTCAATCTCTGCTAGTTTTTGTCCTAGAAACATATAAGTGACACCATTAGAAACCTTTAATCAACTAGTTTCCAAATATGTTTTAAAAGAGAATGGTTGCTCTGGGTGCAACAAACATGCAGGAACACACACACACACACACACACACACACACACACACACATAAATACACACACACACACACATATCTACACACACACGCACCACTACATACACACATGTACATAAAACATTATACAAACACATGCACAAACACGCCCACACGCATGCACACATACACCCTTACACACACACACACACACCTACACACACACACACACACACATGCACACACACATCTTTGAGTACATTTTGTGAGACCACCGGAGCTGAGAAGTGAGTGTGTGTGTGATGTACTATAGTGTGTGGGTGCGTTTCTGTGTGCCCATCTGTGTGTTTGCATGTGTGTATATGTGTGTATGTGTATGTTCTGTGTGTGTTCTCTTTCTTTCTCTCTCTCTCTCTCTCTCTGTGTCTGTGTTATCTGTGTGTATTCTGTGTGTGTTCTCTCTTTCTCTCTCTCTCTCTCTCTGGGTGTGCCTGTGTGTGTGTGTTTGTGTGTGTGTGTGTGTGTGTGTGTGTGTGCGAGTGTGTGTGTGTGAGTGTGTGCCTGTGTATGTGTGTTTGTGTGTGTGTGTGTGTGTGTGTGTGCACACGCGCGCATGTGAGTGTGTGTGTGTGTGTGTTATCTGATATTGGAGTGACAGTGACGGCAGAGAACACAGTGAACATATACTCAGAGACACATTAAACACACACACAAGCAGACACACACTCCAGTAGACAGAGAAGCACTCATACACAAAAGCAAGCGCACACATGCACACACTCATTTACATACATAAAAGTTGCAGTAGGGATGGAGTAGGCGATGGAAACACAAGCGTGATTGATATTTGCGGAGAGAATGTGCAGGACTGAGCGGCGGTCATTTTGTGTATCGCTTTGCGGTACATCTAGTTTTTGTTCAACTTGCAACATTATTGGTTCTTTTGGTATTTCACACACATCATCGAAACTATGTGAATGGAAGCACATTTTCCTGTTGAATTAAAAAATACAATCAGATCAGAGGTACAGTATCTTGTGTAAGGTCCCCTCTGCAAAGCTCTGAAAATGTCTATAAATTCATTATGTGAAAAGACATCACTTTTGAAGGCATCACTTCTCATTCAAAAATATGTGCCACATATTCATCAGGTTTTTTTCCCACTCATATATGGACTATAAGGTCATGTTCATACATTAATTTTGGTTGTAATCATTATCATATTGTCAGAGCATTTTGATTTAATTGGGCTTGATTTTCAAAAAGCCCATTTTCGTCCTCTCATTTCACCATGTGGACAGTTAACAGGGTTTTTTAAAATTTTACCATACATCATTCTGTATGTGAGGATCATCTGTCCAAAATGTGGGTTTGTTGCTGAGTTTCGTTATGTGAGATATGATTTTTGGAAAATATTCTCTATAAATCCACTGAACTTACACTGGATCTGCAGTACCACTTTGCACCACATGAGGTGCTCTTTTACTGTAATGCAATGGAAGTCAATGGAAGAGTAAGAGAGTTACTTGTTTGCTGCCCATATCCAATCTAAACACACATTTTATGGTTCATAGTTGAGTTGCTCCAAGTATTTATTGTAACATAATCACATACATAGGATCATCACATACATTCTGTATGTGATGATCCTCACATACAGAATGATATGGTAAAAAAAAAAAAAATCCTGTTAACTGTTCACATGGTGAAATGAGAAGACGGAAATGGTCTTTTTGAAAATCAAGCCCAATTAAAACAAAATGCTCTGACAATATGATAATGATTACAGCCAGTTAATGTATGAACATGACCTTAAAGTCCATATATGAGTGGGGGAAAAAATGTAATGGCACATACTTTTCGAATGAGAAGCCTTCAAAAGTGATGATGTCTTTTCACATAATGAATTTATAGCCATTTTCAGAGCTTTCCAGAGGGGGAATTAAACAAGATACCTTTGATCTGATTGGATTTTTTAATTCAACAGGAAAATGTGCTTCCATTCACATAGTTTCACTGATGTATGTGAAATACCAAAAGAACCAATAATGTTGCAAGTTGAACAAAAAGGATTGTTCACCACAATGCTTAAAATGACTTGAAGCTTCAAAGGGCTGTAGTTTTTTTAAACCATTAGTGATCCAGATACTATTTAAGAATTATGCATAGGTTTAGTCTAAACACCTGTGATTTTTTTTCAGATTTTTTCGAAGAGGGTCACTGGGTGATTTGACACGGAATGACCCATGGACGGTCACCTAAACATCTAGTTTCTAGCCATCTTTTCACAAGATCTCAAACATTAAGGATGATTGTCTCAGGAGCCAGTCAAACACATGGAAGCTAACAGCAACTCTTCTACTAGCCTGTTTGGTTGTTCACAGTGATGGCAGAGTAATTTATTTAGACTGTTAAATAAAACATGTGATGGGTATTATCACGGGCGTGTGTGTGAAGGAAAAAAGAGAATACGGTATGAATGACAGAATGTGTGAATATCTTTAAGGATTCTAAGCTTTCATTACCCTCCCTCCCCTCTCTCTCTACCTCTCTCTGTTTGTGTGTCTGTGTGTGTATGTTTGTGAGAATGTGGGTGTATAACTGAGATTCATAAATGTATTTCTGCTGGGTCATATTCAGGGCTCGATTTAGTTGTTTAATCTTTTATTCAAACAGAATGATAGAAAGTATCCCCCCCTCACACACACACTCTTGGACTCTAACTAGGTCAGAGGATTGATGCAGGTTTGTCTGAACACCAATAACTACTTTCAACAAGTTAAGGTTTTCTCCATCCATGCGCCCTCCATCAAAAAACACTAGTACATGAAGAGTTCAGATGCAAAACCCTCTAAATCCATCTGACCACTTTTCTTTTAAATGATTTAAGGAATTGAAGCAAAATGATGTGACTAACATATACTGTCACTCACCATGGTTATCTCTTGCAGAGGTGGTGTTAAGGGGCTTTGCATCTAAACTCTGCACATATAGATTGACAAATGATGTACCATATATACTCTATATGTGTGTGTGTGTGTGTGTGTGTGTGTGTGTGTGTGTGTGTGTGTGTGTGTGTGTGTGTGTGTGTGTGTGTGTGTGTGTGTGTTTGTGTGTGTGTGTGTGTGTGTGTGTGCGTGCATGCGTGTTCGGAATAGAGTGCTCTGCTAATTATGTGGTGTCCTTGTGAGGGGTAGTTGCTCCGTCAGTAATCCCTTTTACTTTTGATTGTGAAAATGCCTCTGATATTGACGGCTCTTGTTTGCTGCACAGATGGTGTCTGGAACAGCAGTGTGTGTGTATTTGTGTGTGTGTGTGTGTGTGTGTGTGTGTGTGTGCGTGTGTGTGTGTGTGTGTGTGCACATGTGTGTGTGTGTGTGTGTGTGTGTGTGTTTGTTTGTTTGTGTGTGTGCGAATGAAAAGAGCTGTACCGGAGGAAGCAAAACAGACTAAAACAAGCACACACACACACGCACACACACACACACACACACACACACAAACAAACACACACACACACACACACACACACACATCCATAAACACTTATCCCTGCAGGCAGTGCCTCACACTACAAAGCCAACAAAATGCGTGTGTGTGTGTGTGTGTGTGTGTGTGTGTGTGTGTGTGTGTGTGTGTGTGTGTGTATGTAAGTGAGTGTATGTGTGTCTGGTCAAAGAGGGTGCGTGTGTGTGTGTGCATGTGTTTGCATTTGAGGTGTTTCTCCTCATTTGATCTTTAGTATTTTGTGAGGCCGTTTTCTCACTGTGTGTGTGTGTGTGTGTGTGTGTGTGTGCGTGCGTGCGTGTGTGTGTGTGTACGTACGTGGGCATTGCACACTTATTTGATCTGCTGGTTGTTGTAGAACAGTTTCCTCCGAGTGAGGCCGACGTGCTGTGCTGAGAGAAGAGTAATTTGATTTTGTCCTGCGGGGGTCCCATGCTGCCCAGAGCCCCACTGATCCGCCACGTCCAGCTCTATTCAGAAAGTCTGCACTTTCAACTCCGCAAGTAGCTACGTCTCACCGAGCACAGATGACACAACAGCCACCATCAGTCGCTCACACTGACCAGGGGCACTGGCACAAACACTGCAGTCTATTGATTATAACCACATACAAATGATCCTTCATCTCCTAACTGGCAGCACACACGTGTTGGTAGACTGCATGTGAAATCCTGAGATGAGGCAGGCTTTGTGTCTGACATACACCCACCCAACCCACTCACCCACCCAGCCGGTCTGCGTCAGCGATAAGCGCATTAGGCCTCAGGCAGCGGCGCGATACCAGGCCGCGCTCCGCTTCTCCACCGACGCTGTTCTCGACAGATCAAAGCGGCTGCTTTGAGGTGAGTCCTCTCCTCGCCGGGTTTGGATTGGGAGTCTTTTGCCAGCGTGTCACACTTTGTGCTCATCCTTTGAAATCCCTCTCGCCCACACTGAGCACACAGTCTGTCTCCGGTGGCTGTGCCCACAGCCTTAGACTATTACTGCACGTCTTTAATGCGGGGCAATCCACGCCAAATCAACAGATTTTAGACAAATCTCCCTGCCTGACCAATTTCTATTTGCTATACACTTGGTCAATAATGTCATTGTACACAACAACAACCATGCAGTTTAGGCTTGTACCCTCTATCTTTTTAAACATGTAGGCTTAAAAAATGGCTTTAACAAATGAGTGTAGCTAAAAAATGACAAAGTTCGACAAGTCATTACTATTGAATGATTCATGTTAGATCCTTGACAATTTTTGAGATTTTTCTACATTGTGAAATGTCTTCAAAGTATGAAACACTTTGCCAACAGTTGCATATCTGTGAAACTATTGCTTGCTGAATATTGTATGTAGAAACCTTGGAGTAGCTTTTCATTTTTCTCATTTAGCATATTCTCACAATGAATCACATCTGGCTTTTTATATTTTTATAGCACTACCGTTTTAGCACTTTACAGTATGCTAGGTTCCACCTGTAAAATAACTACAACAATCTGATTTATGGAGCATTAAAGCATTTTCTAACATGAATTGGTTTAAGGAACTTCCTGATCTTCAGCAACACTAATTATCTAATTAATACTAATTTGTTAAACCCACAACTCAGTCCTCTAATACTTTTGCATAGCAGTTGTGGAGTACTATGTCATTATTTAGATGAAGTATGAAGCAAATCCAAAATGGTTAGGCTAGATAGAGGAATCTGTTGATTTCACAAGGAGTGATCTCTCTCTCTCTCTCTCTCTCTCTCTCTCTCTCTCTCTCTGTACATAGAGAGATTACCTGCCGTCTGCATGGCTGAGACCTGCTGGATGGGATCATCCCAGATGTGGCGGTCACACTTCCTGGCTCTAGGCTACCGAGCTACCACAACAAGACCCCTTTCATCCAAACCACTAGCCTCCCAGCTTCTTACCTCTGGAATTGTAAAATGTGACTGTCTGTTGTGAACAAGACTAGCATATAGTGAAACAGTATCATGATGCAGCCTTTGTGTGTGTGTGTGTGTGTGTGTGTGTGTGTGTGTGTGTGTGTGTGTGTGTGTGTGTGTGTGTGTGTGTGTGTGTGTGTGTTTGTGTGTGTGTGTGTGTGTGTGTGTGTGTGTGTGTGTGTGTGTGTGTGTGTGTGTGTGTGTGTGTGTGTGTGTGTGTGTGTGTGTGTGTGTCGTTATGCATACTAGCAAAGAAGGTCCAGGGCTGTGTTTCGGTCTCAGTCTGTCCCTGGTTGCATGTGTGTGTTCACAATGCCAACATCACTGCTGAGTCTGTTTGCTTCTACGTTGAGTTTGAACCGCTTTCCTCTCACCTCACGAGAAAGAGGAGCCCAACTGTAAAGACTCGTGGTGACTGTGCAGCCCAAGTCATGCCTGAGATGTGCACTGTCCACCTGTGGGGAACACAAACGCCACATCAGCTGTCATATGGTGCCAACCACTCTTGAGTAGAGCCAGGAGCGCCTGCAGGTGTACGGCCATAGGCACTGTGCGTATCATCAGGCTATTCAATAATGAGAGAGAAATTCCCCTGTGTGTGTACTGTGTTCACACCAAATTGGCCTCTACCATAAATTCCCAGCTCTGGACAGTGTCCCATTAACTGCATGACAGTACTGTAAATGCATTACCAACATCAACTTAATGCAGAACTGTATGCACAAACACCTTTTGTTTGGGCTGGAGAGAGAATAACAGCACACACACGCAGCAAACTAGGCCTACAGAAGTTGTAGGCTATAGGCTACTTGTTGTTTTCTTTAATTGTCTATGTTGCATGGTTATCAGCACACAAAGCTGATTCACTAATCAAGACGTCAAGGCCATCATGGCTATAACACATATTTTGTACAACAAAACAGATAGGATGGAGGCAGCAAAGCTAGACTATGAGTTGGGGTGTGGGGGGGGGTGGGGGGTAGATTGGTGTGCGTACCATAACATACATTTCTGTAGGCGTCCTGAGTAGCGCTACAGAGGAGGGTGATCTGTGTTTGTGCCACATGTTGGGAGAATGAGATTCTCTCTCTCGTCCAGTTCATGTTCCGTCATGATAATCTACGGGTTCCGCACTGCTGACACTGAAGACCTGATGATAATTTGAGTACTTTCTGTCATAGCACATCACCATGGAAACCGGGAGGACAATAATTAGCTGCAGGTCTCCACTGGGTCTGACCACCCCATTAATTATTCATCTTTAATTGACGGGAAAGAGAGAATTAAATTCTCACACTGCTCTCATTCTCTTTCTCATTCCCCCTCTCGTTCTCTCTCCCTCTCACTCTCATCACCAAATGTCATTTCCATTCTGTCAAGGTGCCAACGTTATAAGTGTGTCAGTACCAGAGAGGAAATAGATGCAAATCAGCGAGCGGACATTCCCAGGTTTAACCAGGCAGGATGAAAAACTGTTTGCATCTTTTCTTTATTTTCTTTCTATTCATCCTCTTAGATTGGATTGAGAGTGACTGCACGTGTATGATTTTCTGATTTTACTCTGCGCTAAACAGAAATTCAGCAGGCTTTCTGCATTTGGAATATTCTCTCAAAATAAATTATTCCATCATATAGGAATACATCACCAGACTTCAAATGTTCCTCTTTCTGACTCCCATCAACTGTGACCTTGGAGATCCATCACATTTAGTAAATGTGTAATGAAAAAGTAAACAGTGACAGATGTTCTTTTTATGGAATACATATAATCAGAATTTAAAATGGAACTCATTGTTGATTGTCAAACTTCAGAACAATCCACGACTCTGCTCAAAGTCTGCCTGTATGTGCCAGGTTTCTGTAGAACAGTCCACAAAACAGCATTTGAGGAGGCTGAAATAACTAGAAGCAAAACACTAGACTGGCTACTGAAATGACCTAGACACTCTCTCTCTCCTCTCTCTCTCTCTCTCTCTCTCTCTCTCTCTCTTTCTCTCTCATACACACACACACACACACTAGTTTGACCATTACCTTGCTCCTGAAAAATGAGGCCACTTTTGTCAAAAGATGGAGGGCAAAAGGTGAGAAAAAGAGGAGAGGAGAAACTTTCACCAAATGACCATCATGACCTACAGTATCCAAGGAGAGACACACACA